>NC_056726.1:722916983-723019483 GCF_019279795.1 Protopterus annectens
ACTAACTTCCTGTAGTATTCATTTATTTTTTATCTATAAATTTAATGTCAAAATAGTGCCAGTTTTCAATCATCTAGAAAGTTTGCCACCTAGCTAAAGGTTGATTTTGGGAAAGGTTGAAAAAAAAAAAACAAGTTAAAATGGAAAGGACCAAGTAATGAGCCCTGTGGTACTCCAGCCCCAACACCTCTTTTTTCGATGTTCCCCCCAGTATTAGTAGTCTATGACAGCTGTTAGTTAATCATTCCTTAAAGTGTATTGGTCACATTCTAAATCAAATGCAAGTAACAAACTTTTGGTGTTGGATATCATCTTCTTTCCACATCCAGTATCAAATTTACAAGGTTGTTGATACGAAAACATGTTGTTATTGCATTTTATTTTGCTGCTAAGGATGGCCCCCTGAATATTTTTCTCATAGCTGAAAATCCCTGCTATAATGATAACAAACCAGCCTTACAACTCACACCACTGCCTATCTCTAAAATCCTCTAATTGTCTCATGCTCCCTCACTGCCTTCTCTCTCAATTGCTCCTCAATCACTTCATAATAAATAAACCTAATTTCCATCCTGCCATTTCACCATTCATCAATATCTATATTCCCAATCAGTCTCTCTGACCAACTTTTGTTGGATATCTGCAAGCCTAAAGTATTAATAGGCCATAGCTTATGCAGCTATACGGTATCACTGGCCTGGATCAAAATTCCACTAACCAGCAGAGCTATCCCAAATAGTCTCAGTTTTAAAAAAGTTTTACGAGGAAGACTACTAAACTCCTGGCTCTGCTCCTGCCTCAATCTTTCCTAACAACTCTATATACTGATATAAAACTTCAGTTGGTAATTGAGTTTATGTGCCAAAGTCCACAATTGTTTGCCTATATCTCATTATTATGTGCTAGTGTTACTTTGTGTGTTCAGTGTTGTTAAGACATCTGATGTTCTTTTTGTGTTTAGAGCTTTCCTCCCTGAGCCTCCGCTGAAAATGGGCCCATGCCCAATCAGACTTATTCCTGGTTAACAAATGTCAAATAAATAAATAAATAATGTCACGAAAGGTTGAACCTACAATGCCTCACTACCTATATTAATGTATAGATGGCATTATTTCCATGTTAAAAGCATCAGAATAATTTCTTACTTAACATCTCATGTTAAAAACTAGCATGTGACATTGTAGTAGAGAAAACACAATGTAAGTAAGAAGAAGTTCCTGTAAAGAGGTAGGTTGGTTTTAATTACCCATAACTCTATGAGTAAATCATTGCTCAAAATACTTACCAAGATATCATTTTGTGGATGTGATTATAGAGAAAAAAATGAATCCACATTATAATCTTCATTATTTGTAAATTTATCATGAGGAATACAATGGGAAGTTAAACTAAGTGTAAAACAAAGATGCTTCCAAACATGGCCAGTCCTATTTTCAGGCACGGTTTAGGATGTCCTTATTTTTGGCGTTATGTCCCTGTTTTCAGGCTTGATTTATTCTTTCCCACAATTTTCTCAATCCCCCTCATTACAAGTGATTTTTGAAGCTGTCTTATGCAAAGAAAATCACATTACATGACCAGCTTACTAGTGTCAAAAATATTAAAAAGAAACAGGACAGACATCTCACTACTCCATTTTTCTAAAGCAAAAATAAATGATATTGTGGGGTAGAATTTGGCAGTGCTGTTCATTATATTTTACACTGTCTTTTTGATAATGTGCTTATAGTTTGCCATATTTTTGCCACTCTCTATTTTTTAAACATACTTCTAAGTAGTGTCCCACCTTCTTAATGAAAGCAAGTAGAGCTGTGTGCTAATTATTATTAAAATATTATGCTAAGTAGCTGTCCAGATTTTTAGCTGGATGTTCCTATTTTTCACTAGCCTTTGTTTCTATTTTCAATGTCTCCAGGATGAGAGATATGGGACCAATGCACTTTAACCTAATAAATAATATATGGGTTGATGTTATGCATTTCTGTGAAGTGTATAATCTAATTGGTGCACTGCATCATGTGCCTTAGTTAGTCCTAGGTAAACTACAACCCTAAAGATGAACAGCATCCAGTATCACTTTAATATTCTTGCAAAGTTAGTGTTAAACTGTTCTTTCATTCAGGATGACGCAAACTTGTTTCCTATTGTTTGTGTGAACTTTGTTCTAATTCCTGCCATATCAATGTTAAGCTATGGAGGCTGTAATTAGTACCTAAAAGAGCCTAGAAATTGCAAGGTCTTTTCAGGAATACCTCATGCTTTAGTAACTGAGCCTGTTACTGAATCTGTCTCTGTGATCTGCAAACATCTATACAATTTAAAATATGTCAGGTCACACTAAGATAAGATCTGTTTTGCACAGTGAAGGTAAATGCCAAAGCAGAGGCACACATATATTTTTCAGACTATTGCTTTATCTGTATCTTCATTTCTCATATACAGTTCAGCAACTAATCACCATTCACTAACCTGATCAAATCTAATCAGTTGGTCAAGGAACTAAATAAGCAGCTTATGAAAATATAGTGATATTGATTTAGCATAAGTTCAACAGATAGATACAGTAAGTGCCTTCAGTTGTTAAGAAAACATTGAGTGATCCAGTTTTAAAAAGGTTTAATTTATGAATCTAATAACATTCTAGAGTTGTACCATTGTGTTAGAAGCTAGATTGTTGGCCTTAGACATTAAATGCATTTCTCATAATTTTATCAAGGTGTTATTGAGTCTAACTGTTTTAGGTAGAACTGCACAAATGTATCTTGGGGTTATTTTTGTACAAAGCTGGACTATGACTTAAACATGTATTTCCTATTTAGCTGAAGACTATGGATGGAATTCATAGACAAACCCGGCACACTTGCACATTGTATTAATATTCTGCAGTTTAAAGTGTGGGGTAGCTCATAGCTATGAAAATATGCATTACACACTGTCTTTGAATCTCCACCGCTTTGTATGGCTAGTAACTAGCACTGCATTATGCAGCAAGCTTTTCTACTATGAGTTTTCTTCTTCAAGACAGTAGTGGTAGAGTTAATGACATTTGCTTGGAAAAAAATTATGAGTTGAAACGTGACAGAAAATACAAAGTGTGCTAAAGAGGGGAGACTTTCAAGATGGTTGCACAACAATCAACAGGTTGTTCCTTGCAAAAATAAAATAAAAATCAGTGAAAGCTATTCTTTTGGCTACCATTCTGTTACTGGCTAGTAATTATGCTGCCTGGATTCCAGCAAAAAAGACATTTTGAGAAAGTAAGAGAAAATCAGAAAGAAAAGTATAAGAAAAAATCTGGTCAGGAAAAAATCTTGCAGCTGTTTAGTAAAAAAGCATTTCAAGATTCAGTTTTGGTACGGGAGATAGATTCCAGGAATTTAGAGGAAAAAAATCAAATGTACTCAGGGATATTTAAAATAAGTAAAACACTAAAGTAATGCACATAGTCAAACAATAAAAGGGTGGAAAATAGAAAAGTATTAAGCTAATCAGTTTATCTCATAAAACTGCAAACATCAGAGGTTAATGTCAAGAAAAGATGCTGTCTGAGCATGAGGCTACTCAAAAAGATCTTGTTTGTAATATAGCAGTCAGAAGACAAAGCATACAGACAAAATCTGAAGCTTTCTGTTGTATCAAAAAAATAAGTAAAAATGGAACAGACCATTAATTTTATGAATGTACAAATAAGCAAGTTATTATTAGTCCTGATTTGCCTCCTGTGTACCCTTGAGCAAGTCACTAGATATTGCTCCCAGTTCGCACTGAAAAGGAATTGTGTGTCCCAGTGGCCACACCTAGTTAACAATTATTATTATTATTATTATTATTATTATTATTATTATTATATTATGTTCCACATCTGCTCATGAGAAAGCAGCCAAGACTTGTATTGGTAAAGATGTAAGTATACCAACATAAACAGACAAAGCTATAACAGAAAGGAAAAGTATTAAAAATTGGGGATAGCTGACAAATTCTGGAAAATTACTATTACTGTACACTAGGCAGAAGAGAAGCAGGTTTATCTCAACAATCATGGGGTGTTGAGTGGCAGGTGTGAGATTCAAACTGCCTCATCCAGATGTCTTCAAAATAGCTTTCCTAGAGAATTAAATATATTTCTTATGCAAATCAGGCTAAGGAGGAAATAAAAAAATGTTTAGCCAACAAATAGAGAGCCTGCAAGCAGAATGATCCTCTGCTTCTCATTTTCTGACAATAAAGAAGCCCTTAGAGAAACTTTTCCAGTAAAATATTTTAAGTTGTTGCAAAGGAAAATGCTTGAGTGGCAGAAAAAAAGCTCAGTGGTTGACTAGAAGAATCATGATTATCTTGGACTTGAACCAGGGATAGATGTTTGGATATGAAGATGATCATTGAATAAATTAGCTACTGCAAATCATCAATCCCATTTTAAATATATATATATATATATATATATATATATATATATATATATATATATATATATATATATATATATATAGATGGATAGATATATAGACAGATATGTGAACTATGCAAGACATGGCTGAGAAAAACTGTAATTTTGTTGACTGTGTTAAAGTGGTGGGTGAACTGTAAAGCAAATAATCCAATTTCTTTCATACATGTTTAGAAACCCACTAAGTGACTGAAGAAGTAACTTTGAGTAAAACAGTTTTTGTTCTTATTAATTTATGCAAATTCATGATGCAAATTGTATGTTATCCTGTAAATTTTGTATAAGGTACAGTCAGTGGTATTTTAAAGGTGAGATAGGGCAAGTCTTATTAGTAACTGTTACATATGTTAAAGATGTTAAAAAAGTACTTTTTAGTTGTAATATATCTAGTTCCGGGGTTTACACTGAAACATTAAAGATTAGCTTATCAGTGGGAGTGATAAGCACTAGGTAGCTGTTCTACCACAAGATCCAGGTACAGATTCTTATTTTTAGCACTTGAATTTCCTTATTCGTGCTCAGCACTTGTTCAGAACTTGTTGTTAGCACTAAATAAGCTACAAATTACTACAGCACTCAACCTTCCTCTTTACCTAGAGGAAAACAGTTTTTGTACTTACTTTCCTCACTTGCTTAGAGAAAAACAGCTCTTATACTCACTTTCCTCACTTATCTAGAGGAAAGTAGTTTTTTATTAAGGCATGTTCAAGGGTCAGCTCCCAGTGTTCTCTCCTGTCTATCTGAGGAATCTGGGCATTTTGGGGCAATGTAGCAATTGCCTCATGTACATGGACAACCCTCTCCTCCTACCAACCAACACCACAACCCGTGAGAGATGCACTTATCTAGCCAAACTAGAGGTAAAGCTCTCTGCAACCAAGACTGAACTTGACAGTCAAGATGAGAAGGTAAAAACTTGCACCATACCACACTCATCACATAGTCCCACTAAACCTACACCACCAAAATCCACACATAGAAACACAAAAACATTCGCAGAGGCTCTCAGTAATAATCTGCTCAAGCAACAGAGACCTCCAAATCAGAAACGCAAGCAACCTCCACCCCCCCAACACAACCCAAATGACACATAGCCCACAGACTCAGTGTGCCACTCAACCACAGCCCATAAGGCAAAACAATGTACCCAAAACACTAGTCATAGGTGACTCTATAGTCAGGCACACTGATGTCCCACTCACCAGGCTAAACAAGGAGAAGGTTACTATCAGCTGCCTGTCAGGTGCCAGGATCTGCCACATAACCCACGCACTCACGTCACTGAACAACAAGTACAAATTTGACTCTGTCATTGTCCATGTTGGTGTAAATGACCTGAGGCATACCTCCCTGGACTACATGAAAAGAGACATGGAAGAGCTCTCCAGGAAGGTATGACCCTAGCCCTGAGTAGCATCCTGCCATTGCCCAGAATGATACCGCAGTACAAGGACAAAATGATTGACTTCAACAATTAGCTAAGCTTCTGGTGTCATTCTAATGGGATCCAGTATCTGTCTGTATGAGATGATATGGTCGACAGACCACGATGCTTTGCCAGAGATGGCCTGCACCTGTCACCCCTGGGATTCCGGATACTGGCTAAGGCTCTTGCTGCCCCTATAGTGCCTTTTTAGGCAAGGTTCAAATGACAAATTCACCACCATAACAGGAACAGGCAAGCAAAAACTGAGGGTAATGCTACTCAATGCTAGAAGTCTAAATCTCAAAATGCACTCCCTCGAGGCACTCCTTAAAATGGAGAACATTGATATCTGTGAAGTGACTGAGAGCTGATTCAAAGCTCCAGAGAGCACCCTTGCATTACCAGACTATAACTCATACCACACTTTTTCTGCCACCTAACCTGGACCAGAACACCAAAGGTGCAGGTGTGTCCAAATTCTTTAAGGATATCCACACCTCCAGGCTAGTTGCACAGCATAATGCATCTGAGGTTATCCAAGTGAAACTAACTCTGGGCAAAACTGCAATCCAAATTGTAGCTTGCTACAGATCCTGCACCATGCCCCAGGATTCCCACTTCTCTTTTCTTGATATACTGGAAAATATTATGGTTCAACCAAATACCCTAATAATGGGCGATTTTAACTACCCCACCATTAACTGGGAAAACTACTCATGTACCAACTCCTTCGTTCAACACTTTCTGGAATTCATAAATTCCAATGCCCTGAATCAACTTTTCCACATCCCCAACAGGGGCAACAATATCCTAGACCTAGTCATTACCAACATGAGTGACCAATGTTCCACACCTGAAGTCAACTCCTTGTTGGTTAGATCTGACCATAAGCTAATCACCCTAGATATCCACATCCCACCCCCACCCCCCATTAATAAAATCACAGTAAAAAATGTCTCCAAAGCCAACCTCATGCTTCTTAAGACAGAAGTGGCGAACTTCATGATACCCATGCAGATGGACAATACAGTTATGGCTGCTGAATCCTACAACCTAATCCTCTATAACCACTTACAAGAGTGCATGGATCGTGTTATCCCAAACAGAACCAAGACACTATCTTCCAAAAAAAGGAAGTCAATCTGGTGGTCCCCTGCCATAAACAAACTCTACAACAGAAGTGAGAAACTGTTGCAAAAGAGAGTAAAATCCCATGCGTGGAGGAGTTCCCTGGTCAGCCTCAGTAAGAAGCTGAGATCCCTTATAAGATCCTCCAAAGCTACCTATGAAAACAAAATTGCCACTGATTCTAGGGACAACCACAAAGCATTCTATAGCTATATCAAGAATCTCAGTGGCAACATCCAGATGTGCTCTGACTTACAGCACAACGGCATGAAAATTACAGAACCAACTGATATTGCCAACATCTTGGCAGACAGGTTCAGTGCTAAATTTACCACCCCACCCCCTAAAGGGCCCATAACTATACAGGAAGAATGCAGAGTCCCTGTAATCACAACTATGCAGGTAAAACCTGCACTCTCTAAAGCCAAAAACACAGCATCCATGGGACAGGACAACATCCCAGGCTGTGTTTTACAAGAACTTCAGAATGAACTGGCTCCCCACCTAAGCACCATGTTCAATCATAGTCTCACATCAGGCTTTGTGCCCACTGAATGGCACACAGCAACAGTTATCCCACTCCACAAAGGGGGAGCTACCACTGATCCCGGAAACTATCGCCCTATTAGCCTGACAAGCCTGGTCTGTAAGGCCATGGAATGTATCATCATGGAACTCATAAACAACGACATTGGTAACCTTCAAACTCTGGATCCCACCCGTTCGGGTTTGTGAAAGGCAGATCATGCCTCCTGAACCCGATTAACTTCTTTGAGGAAGTCACCAAAGCTGTAGACGAGGGTAAGGTGGTTCACACAGCCTATCTTGACTTTGCCAAGGCTTTCATTACCATCCTCCATTCTGCAATTATAGCTAAACTCACTAAACTAGGTATAAATCCCTACGTCACAAGATGGGCTGCCAATTGACTCACTGACAGAACCCACACTGTAAAAGTTGCAGACTCCAAATCTGACTTCAAACCAGTGACAAGTGGAGTACCACAGGGTTCATTCCTGGGACTTCTCCTGTTTGCTATCTACTTCTCTGAAGTACAGGCTAACACAGAAGGCCTTTGGCTAATGAAGTTTGCAGATGACTGCAAACTAGGAGCCATAGATAAGTCCCCAAATGATGTGGACATCCTACAGAAGGGCCTCACTGAGACAGATGCCTGGTGTCAGAGCCATGGCCTCAAGCTCAATGCCAAAAAGTGCATTGTCATCCCCTTTGGTAAAAACTCTGTACCCATAAACTACCACATAGGCGGCAGTCTACTTAACACCAAATGTGTGATAAGAGACCCGGGGACCCAGGTGGACAGTAGTCTCTCCTTTGATAATCACATCGCCACAGTAGTCAGAAAATCCTTCTATGTGGCACACCTCATCACAAAAGTGTTCTCATCTAGGAAAAAAGAGGTCATTGTTCCCCTCTAGTCGACACACATTAGATCCATTATAGAGTACACTGCCGCTTATGGAATATACCGCACAAGACATTTGCAGCATCTGGAAAAGCCACAGAAGTACCTCACAAAGAGGATTACTGGCTTCAAACAGATGCTCCATAGCTTATTGCCTACTGCAAAGTGATCTCTGCCTAACATATAAAGCTATGTCAAACCCAGAGCTGTTGGACATGCTACACCCAGAAAAATCCCAATCCCTCCGAGCTACATGCTCTAGGGACATAAACATTGATACCACAATAAACAGGACATGCTGGAGGGATAGATTCCTGTCCCAGAGAATTCCCATACTCTGGAACAAGATACCCATCTATGTCAAGCAAAGTTCCTCATTAGCACTCTTCAAGAAAAATCTTGATAAGTGGATGGGAAATAGGAAATACACCCTGGGGATCACTTCTGTGGCTCTGCTCGACAGGGGCACAGGGCTCTTGGACTGATAGCCTAGTACCTACCTATGAACCTATGAACCTAAAGATTGGAAAGAAGCAAGTTAAAGTTAATTTGTTGTTGTGATCTTGGGCTGCTGGGAATATAAAAGTGCACTGATCACATTATATCTAGAATTAATATACGTCCTCATTTTACAGGTTGGATGCGTAGACTAATAGTCCATTTTACAGGCTGGATGCCTAGACTAATAGCCTTGGTTTAAACTACAGGCATTTTTTTTGTTTGTTTTGTTTTTTATTTAAGCAAGCAGACAAATAATGAAAGGCATGGACATTTTTTTTTCTTGTATTTGCAAAATCATTAGCTGTATTTATTTTCATTAGCAAACACTCTCAGTGGAAGATAAGAATGTTAGAGGTTCAAGAATTTAGTCATGAGAGGTCTGATTTCATGTGTCTGCAAAGTTACTAGCTGTTTTTTTTCTCATTAACTTCTTTTATGATAGGTTGTGCTGAGTGAAATGCATGAGGTGCAGTGTAATTAATATTTAAAGGTACATTGGCAAGCAGTTAAATAAATAAATAAATAAATAAATGAAGTTAGAAACTGCAGGAAGTGAATGTGTTATACAAGTAGTTACTTTCCCATAACAATAACATTTTAATGCATTTGATATACCAGTGCACAATTTAAGGCCAGATTCCTAAACTTGAATATGGCCTCCCAATTCTGTGCCTCCATTTGTCATACAATACACATAAACAAAGTGTGTGTTGAAAATAAAAATGGAAGGTTTGTACTACTGGCAGATCAGCATTTATATCGCTGTCATGACTTGCAGAAATTCAAATGTCTGTCCTCAACCATACCATGCTCCTTCTTGGCTCCCCATTTTCAAAATCTTAAAATTAGGTTACTGCCTACCTCTGATGTACAAGCTGTCCATTAGGGAGTTATATTGCTTATTTAAACATAACTAAGATTATATCAAGAATAACCTTAATAAGAACTCCTTCAAAACTTTAAGAACTGAAAGATCATTCTCAAGTATTTATTGATGTGCAGTGATCATGGGGTTATCAAAGTTAATTTGTTGCTAGATAATTCTGCCAAACTGAAATCTAAGCCAATGCACAGAAGGTTAATTATAGATTATATGGAAGCAAAACAGTCAGTATGTAAAATTAACTGGAGTGAGGTGTTCAGTGGAAAAACTGTAGATGGAATGTGGAAAGCTTTGAAAGAGAAATTGTTTGAGTGCAAAAAAATCAAAAAAATGTTTAACATCAGGCTCTAGGCATACAACATCAGGAGGATATACTTCCATAAGAACAAGATATTTGATTAAGGTGAGAGACAAAAATATTAGAAATGGAAGAGAGGTCGAACTGCAACGAGACAAGATCAAGAAAAAATTGAAGAACATTTATATAAAGATATTGAGCATAATAGGAAATCTTTTTATAGATACATAAGATGTGGAAGGAAAATTTATTTGCAGACACAGCAGATTATAGACATACAGTATTTACAAAATCTTATGCAAAACAGTTTGGCTCCACAAAAGGGGTGATAAGTTGTTCGAGTGACATTTAGGTAATTCCAGATACTGGAATCAAATTAGATTATATTGAAAAAGAACTGCGCAAACTGGATCCAAGCAAAGCACAGGGAGGAGACGGAATTAGTAACAATGACCTGAGAACACTTCAGCAAGAACTTACAGTACCATTATATTTATTATTCACTAGGTCGTTTAAATATGGGGAGATTCCTCAAGATTAGAGACATGAGTTTATTAAGCCTGTCTTTAAGGGAAAGGGGAGTAGGACTAACACAGAGTCATCTAGACCCTTAAGTCTACTTTCATTTTGAGGAAAAATAATGGAGAAGGTAATATTGGATAAGTTATTGTCAGAACTGGATAGGTTGGGACTTGAAACCATATATCAGCATGCATATGTTGAATACAGATCTATTACCACCAGTAACATGGTGTTCTATAACAATATAATAACAGCTATGAATGAAAAATTGTGTTGTGATGTAATTTATATAGATTTAACTTCAGCATTTGACAGGGTCATACACAAAACACCGATCAACAAATTAGTACAACTAGGTATTGATGTACCCTTGATAAGATGGATAGCTGCACGGCTTACAAATAGGACATGGCAAGTATCATACATCAATTGGACAGGTGAAATCCTTGGATACAGTCAGGGTGTCCACTGGGCTCTGTCCTAGGCTGTTACTTGTTTAGATTGTATCTTTCAGACCTAATTTTTTTCATCTGAGGTGTTCTACAGTCTATATGCAGACGACCTGAAATTGGGTAAACTGATTACATGTGTTACTGATAAGGCATGTCTGCAAAATAACTTGACTAAATTGAACATTTGGGCATAGGAGAATAATATGCTGATAAATAAATAAAAAACTAAGCATATGAGATTTGGGAGACATAAATTGAAAGGTGAATATTTAATACAGCATACAGTGATTGAAAGTGTAGACTCATTTAAAGACCTGGGTCTATGGGTAGATTCAGCTAAGAGTTTTTCTAAACATGTCAACCAATTAGTTAATGATAGTTATAGAACTATAGGTTGTATAAAATGTATAAAGTCTAGGAAATCAAAAATAATAATGTCATTGTTTATTAGTTACATTAGACCCACACTCGAGTATGGAATAACAATATGGAAACCGTATAAGAACACAAGCATGAGTAAACTGGAAAGAGTACAGCAGAAATATACCAAGGGCATCCATGGATGTGAAAATTTAAGTATTATGAAAGACTAAAATATCTAAATTTATACAGTGTTTCTTACATATATCTAAGAGGAGCTCTTACATAAGGCATTTAAAGACAACTACCTCTGAGAATGTTTGGGGTTATCAAAAAGTACTAGAGAATCATCAGACAACCTATTTAGAAGATTCTATAGGAATGAGAAGTGTAATAACTGACAGAGTAGCCGATGCATGGAACAGACTACCAAATTACATTAAAGCAAATACTAGTTTAGATATTTTTAAGAACAGCTTGGAGAGTTATTGAGGGAGCAAGTGTTTTGGTATATTGGCAATCTAGAAGGGCATTAATGCTCGTCCTTGAAATGTATGTATGTAAGTATAGGTCTTGTCATGTGAAACCCCCTATCCACTGATGTAAAAAATCTGCAATCCTTACTGGAATTCAAGAAATAATTAAATGCCTACCTGCAAAGAAGTCTGCACTTACTTGCTTTAAAGATACTGGAAAATAAACCAAAATCCCCCTTTCCTTCTACATATGCTTCATACTATGACACATCCAGATTTTGCCATTGTAATACAAACTGGATAATACCTGTTTACTTATACCTTGCATTTGTACACCATCCTTCCTTATTCCTTTCTTTTCTAACTAAGATATAAAGTAATTGAATATACACAAACTATTGCTTGGCTAGAATTCCATATTGATTCAGGAACAGTAGGAAAAAATACAAATCACCTCGGTGAGCCTGTGTCACCCCACTGTTGTCTGTGAGATGCTTCCATATTTTAATACCCCAGTTTTTCCACATCTCTCTGTCTCTTGCTATAACAACTTTAAGAACTTGCTCATCACCCAAAAGAACTTCGTCTTCTTCCAAAACCTATCTTGTTTCCCCCAATTATGTCAATGTCTTTTTCCATTCTTCAAGTCTGTATTTCTACAATGTACCATCCTCTTTTGTGATATCCTGAAATACTCCCCATTCATCTACTTACATATCAATGTCAGTGACACAAAAGAAACACATTCACCATTGGTGCAGGAAGAACGAAAGGCTGTGGATTCTAATCCCACTGCAAGTGATTTGACTGCTAACTGCTGACCCTGCAATTTAACTTTGGTGTGCTGTATTTTATATCATCCTTTGACTGAAATGTTAAACCAAGGCCCCATCTCTTGCACCTGTTGGTAGCTCAGGTGGTTGTAAAAGATCCTCTGGCATCTAACAAAAAGAGTAGGTGTCCTTTATTTACCACAACATAAAACATTATTTATATACTTATAAACTTTACATAGTTACAGGCATGTATGCACACATTTCTATTTCTTATTATTTCTCACTATTTTCATATTTCTTATAACATTTTCATTGTTATTCTTCCACAATTGACTAACACTCCTATTTCCACAACCATAATCAGATTTTTCACAGTAACTCTCCCAAAATCCATTTCCCATTAAACAAAATTTTAATTCAGTCTTTAATTCCAAATAATCCATATTACATAAAATAAATTATCTACCCCTCATATATTCATTCTTCTTATAATATCCATACATAATCATTTTCATATCTATGTTGCTTATCTCATTAATATTCTTAAAACCGTCTTCACACAACTTTTTCCAGAGTTTCACCACTCTTTTACATTTCAAAAAAACATGCTCTGTTATCTCTTCCTCCCATAAAATAAACACACTCTTTCAATTTCTTTCTGTATGGCACATCCCCCTTTACTGGTAACTTAATTATTACCAGTCTCCATAAGAACTCCTAACACTCTACTCTCTTGGTGCACCACCTTTTCCTTACTTTAATGGCTTTAATCCCTTCTTCTGGTTCATGTCCCCATGGATCTACATAATAATGTTGTTTCATCACATTATTATATCACATCCTTCTATCTTTCTCTATATCATTATTTTTTTTTTCACATTAGTGTTTTTTCTTGACAATTTTTAATTTCCTCATTCACATATTTTTTTTTCTTTTTCTAATCAGCATCATTTCCCAGAATTTTTTGTACTTATATTTAAAATTTCTTAGTATTAAAATCTCATGCTCTTTCTTTAACCACTTTAATAATTAGTATAAAGAAGCAGAATACATAACTGGTTTTAGTAACCCTTAATTCCCATTTATCATCTCATATATGTATATATATATATATATATATAGCATATTTCTTTTCACTGGGTTTAATTTTGAACCCTATATGAAAGAAAACACCAGTTGCATAATTTCCTTTTTGTATTTTACTTGGATCATACAAACATGTGACATATATGCTACTATTCCCAGTAATAGTGAATTTACCAGATAAACTTTTTCCTGAACTCTAATCTAGCCATCCTCTACAGAAGACATATTTCTTTCATTTATATTATTCACCCTTTCCATGACATCCTAACCCCAGATTTTCCCAAATGTTATTCATAGCAAAAACACTTAATTCATTGAAAAATACCACCATCAATTATCACCCAAACCCTTACTTTTATCTTTATTCAAAGTCATTTTCATTTCCTTTAAACATCCGTTCATACAAACCAACACTTCCCTCAAGCATATTTTGTTCTTAGTAACTACAACTATACCATCTGCTTATGTCAAAATACCTTGTATAACCACCTCCTTTTGCATCATATATCTAGCATTTTTCATTTTATAAGCTACTTTACTCACAATCACATTCATCACCAACACAAACAGTATTCCATTTCCAAGAAAACTTAAATGGTCATTTTTTTATGTACAAGTCGTGGTGAGATGCGAACGTAGGCATGGTGAGTTTTAGATTCAGTAAATTCCGTGTAGCAGTGCGCAATCACGTGCACTCACACACAATTAAGTAAACGTTCGTGGAATGCAAATTTCAGCATAAGTAACTGCAATTTATTGAAAAGAAGCAAAACAACACAGTGGAGCAATCCAACAACCTTAAATACAATTGTGTAGACTCTGTGTCCGTGTTGGTAGTGTATGCAGAAATATTCCACTTACAGGAGTCTACATGGAATCAAGGGCATGTAAAACTCCATATATATGGAGAGAATGGCCATGAAAAGGTAACAACACACATATAATGGCCAGTGTATACACTGCGGATGTCCAACAGCATCGGGGGGGGGTTTCAAAGTAGTATACATTTAAAATACTTTTTAACCACATGTTTGTGAACTGCGGCACTTGCCACATAAGGTTTTAAATATGAATAATGGAAACATCATTGAAAAGAGAAGTATCATGTAATGTCCCAATGGGTACAGTAATACCCTGACCTGTGTCTCTAAAGTAATGCTCCCATGCTGTTGCCCAACTTACACAACAACTGACCATGTAGTTTCCAAGCATTAGGCATGGATATTATGCAAATGAGTGCAAAAAACAGTGGATTTGTTGAATCGCAAAAAGCAGGAATTGTGAAGGGCTGTTAATTTCATGTAAGTTCCTACATGGTGTTTATGTTTCCCATGGATGCTGATGACATCAGGGGGATGTATCAGGTAACTCTGTTGTTTTTTGGGTGTATTGTGCGTGTATGTGCAGTGCACCATTTCGTGCAAACAGTTATGGTGATGCGTACTTTGGGCGAGCAGACCACCCACATATCAGACATGAGATAGACATCCAAACATAGAAACCGGATGCATTCAATCAATATTGCTGAACACTGCTGGGCATCACGCAAACCTGGTAAGCGGGCCTGCACTCTGCTCATTGCCTCCAGTTCTGGGACTATGCATAACTACTCCTGTGGCACCATGTCTTAGGTATTTCACTGGAGTACAGATGGTTCTGGGGTCAAGTATAGAGTATGGCAACAGTTCTCACATTGCAGCTTATACAAACAATGGATAAGTAGCATTAATTACCATTTTCTGTACGTTTTCATGTCAACATGGATGAAAATAAAACATTTACAAGTCTTACCTTAGTTATGCACAGCTGCATTCTGCTGAGTGCCAGTGCTCATAGCACACTACTGCACAATGAAGCAGGACCTTTAAATCATGTTAATTATATCCTAATCAGGTGAATTCTATTTAATTAGCCAATCCTACATGATGGACTTACCCAAGAAATGTATAAAGAATGCATGCAGTCTGCATTCTGATTTTCCCTCAATACTTCAAGACCACTGGAGTAGAGACTTGGAAATTTTAACTCAGATAATGCTAGGGGCTGCTGCAGCTACTCTACATCTGCATGTGCTAGAAGCTAAAGTCAGTGCTGCTGGTGTTGCTGACAATAGGCCTAGGCTGAGAAGCAGAAGATTGTTCAGCACAGAGTAACCTTCCAGGTGCTACATGACCTGGAGATTGTAGAGCACAACAGGGTAGACAGCGACATATTACCAGAACTCTGTGATCTCTACCACCCTCAACTCAGAGCCAGACCCAACAGAGGGGAGCCCAACCCAGTGGAAACTAAGATATGTGTAGCCCTTAGGATATTAGCTACAGGTACTTTTCAAAGACCAACTGAGGACATGATGGGGGTGTCACAGGCATCAGCATGCCAGTAAGCAAATATCTTTTCCCCTTTCCCCTGAGGAGAGGGCCAGCAATATGCAACATTCTACCATGTAGCACACTACCCTGAAGTACTGGGTGCCATAGATTACACTCATATACACATCAAGACACCACCTGGTGAGCAGGGTAGAATCTAAATTAACCACAAGGGATACCACTTCATCAACTGCCAAGTTGTGTGCAATGCCCAGGGTTTATCTTGAATGTGTGTGCTGGCAACCCTGGCAGTTACCATGATTCCCAAATCTGGCACACATCACAGCTGTACCAGATGTTTTCTAGGGGGGACATCCCACAGGGCCATTTGTTGGGAGATGCTGGCTATGCACTAGAACTGCGGATGATAACACCCATCAGAAATGCACACACACCCACAGAAGAATGCCATAATGAGGCACATGCACAAACTAGGAACATCATAGAGCATGTGTTTGGGCTTCTGACGTCACAGTTTCCATGCCTAAATATTTCTGCTGGAGCCCTGCAGTATACTGCAAGCACATGTACACAAATATTCACAGTATGTGCTATGATCCACAATCTGAACCTGTGGAAACAGCTGCAGCAGGATCAGCATGAGGAAGAGACACACATCCCCCCACCAATGCCTAGGTCACCACAGCAACAGTCACATGAGGGATCAGAGGAGAAACCCCCAGCTGCTCTCCCTATGGGCAGAAGTAGGCATGCTCAGTATGCCCTTGCATTGGCTAAGAGACAATGCATAGCACATTTACTGACCACTTAGGGACCTATGGATTAATACCTTTCTCCTACTCATATACATACATAGAAAAGGATGCTAGACAACTCATGTGACCTTTACCTATCCATGTATTGGCTGTGTACTGCTTGCATCAGACAGAGTCAGCCCTGAGCTACAGTTGTGTCAATCACTGCATTTGCAAGGTAGGTCCTTAACCTACACTGTAGTCTTGTGGAGTATTCTGATATATCCTTTGTATCTATGAACTTGGTATAGTGTGCAAGTAAATAGTGGTGCATTTGTACAGAAAATTAAGTAACGTGATTACTGACACTATTTTACTAGTATGTGTCCATTTGTAAGTAGTAGGCCTGATGCATGAAACCTTCATACAGTCCAACTCCACCAGATTACTGGTACATCATTCAAGACAGAAGTTAGAGAGTTAGGCTACACATTGCAGTTTCTGACTGTAAAAACATAATAATATAAAAAGGATTAGATCTGTAAAAAATTAAAAAAAATCTGAGCCATCCTTTCTCAACATCACTAGCTGCAGCCTCCTTTATGACATAAAACTAAGAAAATGACAAATATCCCTGCTTAACACAACATAACACATCTACCAAGTAGATGTGGTTTGTCCCCCCACCCCCAAAAATAGGGTTGTCCCCTTGTAAATGACATAATAGTAACTCATCTATGCTGTCCACAAACCCATGGTAAATAGGTGTTTGTCACAATTATTATCCCTCACATTTCCAGAAGTATTGTAGATTTCGTCATACATTGTAAGTGTCAGGTAACTCATGTATTGCAGTGTACATTGTTATTCAGGTGGTTATATGATGAATGACTGCTGCTCTGGCAAGCTGCTTCTGTGGCCAAAAGGACTAAGGCAGCCATCCTGCTTGATGAATATAGGTAGAGGTTTTGGATGTGTATTAGCAATAGGTTGTGTTCATACAGAGTGTCACTCTGTGTCCCATACTGTTATCAACTTGTATTGTCTAAATTCTACATTTGCTTAATGCGCTGCATGTTTAAAATCTTTTTGATAAGGCTTAGGCTGTTTGCACGTAGTGCAGCATTGTAGAAATATTAAAAGAGGAAATAGGATTTATGTCACATCACCAAACAATGACACTGGATACATTCAATTATTAGGTTCATAGGTTCATAGGTTCATACTAGGCTATCTGCCCTAGGGCATTTATAAGCCTAGCCAGAGTGTGTGTGGCTTTCACCACCCCTTAGGATGAGAATACTATACCCATTAGTTTGCTGTGCCTCTGTCCAGCAGTGATACAGAGATGATTCCCAGGGTAAACCTATGATCTCCCATCCACTCGTCAAGATTTCTCTTGAACAGAGTCAGTGAGGGGCTCTGCCTCACATGGACTGGGATTCTGTTCCATAGTGTAGGGAGTCTCTGGGTGATGAATCTGTCCCTCCAGCACGTCCTATTTATATCCGTGTTGAGGTTTAAGTCTCTTGCTCTCGTGGCTCTGGTGGATTTGGATTTTTTGAGGTGAAGCATGTCCATTAATTCTGGGTTGGACATGGCCTTGTATGTCAGGCACAAATCACCTCTGAGCAGATGGTATGTGACTGAATAGAGCTGGAGTTTCTTCAGTCGGGCATCGTATGACATATGTTTGAGCCCCTTTATCCTTTTGGTGAGGAACTTTTGGGGTCTTTCCAACTGCTGCAGGTGTCTGGTAAGGTACATTCCAAATGGGGCGTTGTACTCAATCATTGGTCTGATAAGTGAAGAGTACAGGGGTACAATGACCTCTCCTGATCTGGATGTGAATCCCTTCATGATCAGGTGGGCAATGTAGAAGGTCTTCCTAACCACTTTGGCAATGTGAGTGTCAAAAGAGAGGTTACTGTCAACTTGGGTCCCCAGGTCCCTGATAACTTCTTCCGTGTTTAATGGATTACCACCTATGTGGTAATTTGGGGTTACCTTGTTTTTCCCAAAGGGTATGACTATACATTTTTTGGCATTTAGCTTAAGGCCATGGCTCTGGCACCAGTTATCCATTTCTATGAGACCTTTCTGGAGGATGTCTGTGTCTGATGGAGTGTCAATTATGGTGCCCAGTTTGCAGTCATCTGCAAATTTTGTCAGCCACAATCCCCTATGTTTGCCTGCACTTCAGAAAAATAAATGCCAAACAAGAGGGGCCCAGGACTGAGCCCTGTGGGACACCACTGTGACCGGCTTAGAGTCTGACATGGCACCAGCAACTCTAACCCTGTGTGTTCTGTCCTTGAGCCAGTTTGCAACCCATCTTGTGACATATGGGTTTACATCTAAGCTGGTGAGCTTTTCTATGATGCCCGAGTGGGGTATTGTGTCAACGCTTTTGCTAGGTCAAGGTAGGCTGTGTGAACTGCCTTACCCTCATCAATGGCCTTAGTGACTGTTTCAAAGTTGACCAAGTTCAAGAGGCAGGATCTGCCCTTGACAAAGCCAAATTGGGTAGGATCCAGTGTCTGTAGGTCCCCAATGTCTTTATTTATGAGTTCCATTATGATCCTCTCCATAGCTTTGCAGACAAGGCTCATCAAGCTTATGGGGCGGTAATTTCCAGGGTCCGTAGAAGCACCGCCTTTGTGGAGTGGGACCACAGTTGCCGTCGCCATTATTTGGGTATCCTGTAGTAAGGCTAAGATTAAACAGCAGCCTTATGTGTGGGTTTAGTTCCTCATTGAGTTCGTAGCACACAGCCGGGGACACCGTCCGGTCCCATTGATGCTGTGTTTTTTGCTTTAGAGAGAGCAGCTCTTACCTGGGCATCTGAGATGTTTGGGAGGCTAGACTCTGGTGGGATAGATATTTCTCCTTTTGGGGGGGAGGGGAGAAATTTGCACTGAACCTGTCTGCCAGTATGTTGGCAATGTCTGTGCGTTCAGTGATTTTTTTATCATTTTGGACTAATTCTGAGCATATCTGGGAGTTTCCACCCAGGTTTCTAACATAGCTAAAGAAGGCTTTATGATTGTCTTTTGTGTCATTAGCGATTTTTCTCTCAAAGTTGGCCTTGGATGATTTGATGAGTGATCGTAGTTTTTTGCTAGTATTGATCAGAGATGCCTTCCCATTTAGGGATTTTGCTCTGTCATGTAGTAGCTTTCTCCTCTTGTTGTAGAGTTTGTTTATGGCTGGAGTCCACCAGACCGGCGCCTGCCTTTGGTGGAAAGGGTCTTGGTTTTATTAGGGATTGCTTGATCCATACATTCCTGGAGGTGCTCGAGAAGGCATTTGTAAGGGTTTCAGCAGCGTGGGTTGTGGTTTCCACTGGCTCGGGGCCTTGAAGGATACCACTCCAGTCTTAAGAAGTGTGAAGTTTGCTTTTGAGAAGTTCTTCACTGTGGTCTTTTTTGCTGGGGTGGGGGGGGGATGTGGATCTCCAGTGAGATTAATTTATGGTCTGATCTCACCAATGAGGGATATACTTCCGGTGTGGAGCATTTTTTCCCCATGTTTGTGATGATCAGGTCTAGTATATTTTCTCCTCTTGTGGGAATGGTGACTAGTTGTTCCATAGCATTTGAGTTTATGAACTCAAGGAACCTTTGGGCTAGGGTGTTGGGGCTTGAGTAATGTTCCCAGTCTATGTCTGGGTAGTTGAAGTCACCCAATATGATGGTGTTTGGAGAGACAATCATACTCTCCAGTGTCTTCAGAAAGGCTGTGTGGGTTTCCTGAGTTTGAGAAGGTGGTCTGTAGCATGTTACAAACTGTAGGGCAGTTTTACCTATGGTTAATTGCACCTGGATGGTCTCCGATGCTTCGTGCATTGCCACTAACCTGGAGGTGTGGGTATCCTTTATGAATATGGATACTCCCCCTTCTTTTGTGGTTCGGTCCGGATTTTGGGGCCGGAACGCATGATATGAGGTATAACCTGATAGTGCTGGAGTGCTCTCAGGAGCCTTGAACCAGGTTTCAGTCACAGCACAGACATCGATGTTCTCCATACTGAGGAGGGCGTGCATCTTGAGGTTTAGACTTCTGGCATTGAGCAGTATTACCCTTAGTTTTTCTCCATTTTTGTTTTCTAGGTTGGTAGGTTTATCATTTGAGCCTTGCCTAAAAGGCACTATGGGGTGGCAAGAGCCTTTGCCAATATCCGGAAGCCCAGGGTGACAGGTGCAAGCCGCCCTTGCGAAGCGTGGCTTGTCAAGCATGTCATCCCAGGCAGACAGACATTGGATCCCCTTAGAATGACACCAGTAATTAAGCCAATTATTAAAGCTGATTATTTTGTCTCTGTATTGTGGCATCATTCTTGATGAGGGTAGGATACTGCTCAGGGTCAGGGTCATACCGGCCTGGGCTACATAATCTGAGAGCTCCTCTATGTCTCTTTTCATGTAGTCCAGGGAGGTGCCTCAGGTCGTTCATACCGGCATGTACAATGACTGAGTCATACTTGTACTTGCTGTGGAGTGACCTGAGTGCTTGTGTTATGTGGCGGATTCTAGCGCCTGACAGGCAGCTTACTGTGATTTTTTCCTTGTTCAGTCTGGTGAGTGGGACGTCAGTGTGTCTGACTATGGAGTCACCTATAACAAGTGTGTCTGGCATTGTGTTTGGCCTTAAGGGTTGTGACTGTTTAGCACACTGATTTTGAGAACTATGTGTTGCATGTCTTATGTCTTGAGGTGGCAGTTGCTTGGGTGTCTGCTTTGGAGGCCTCTGTAGTTTTGGTTATTGCTGTTAGTAATTATTATTATTGCTGTTATTATTGCTGTTAGTAATTGTGAAATCCCAGCCTGGAGTAGAGATAGGAGTGTGCTGTAGTAACAGGAATATATTACATAACAGTAAGTCTCAGATGTGAGCAATGTGCTTTGTGTTTGAGCACTGCTTACCTATGCACAAACAGGAAAAAGGCAAATGTGCATGCATGTACACTTAGTGAACCATAGCACAAATCCAATGCTGCTCACACTGTAGCACTCTCCCTCTCTCTGTCTCTTCCTTTCTCACTCCATGCCTCTCACCTGTACAGATTTCCACACAATGTCCAGATTTTTATGTCATCTTTTTAGTCTTTTATTCATAAAATTTAGATTTTCTGACAAATCACTGCCAAATCTTTGAGTACTGAAGTCAGAAAATAATGACAGACATTTGAGATTCAGACTGCATACCCTTCAGAAAATTCATTCTACTGCAAAACCTGTTAATATATCAACTTTCTAAGTTTGTAAGAACAATATTGAAAAATTATCCCTATGTTTGACCCTTTGTCCCCCCATTATTTATGACTTTGTCCAGATATCTTGCTCTAAGAAGTTGAGAGCTATGTCCCACTCTCTATATACATCTCTCTCCCTCTGTGTCTGTCACTCTCTCACTCTCTCTATATCTCTCTCTGTCTCTCTCTATACACACACACACACACACACACACACACACACACACACACACACACACACACACACACACACACATATATATATATATATATATATATATATATATATATACTATGTGTATACAGTATGTGTGTGTGTGTGTGTGTGTGTGTGTGTGTGTGTGTGTGTGTGTGTGTGTGTCCATAGTGCCCTACATACCTATGAAGCTCTTATAGAGTAAGAAATCAGGGCAAAACAAAAAGTAATGGGGGGACAAAGGCTCAAACATAGGGACAGTTTTCAGATATTGCACTTACAAACTTAGAAAGGTGATAGATTAACAGATATTTTATTTCCATGAATTGTGTGATGGATATTGCATGTGAAATTCACAGGTCTGCCATTATTTACTGACCTAATTTCTCAATGATTTGCCATTGATCTTACAGGAAGCCACATTACTGTGTGAAACACACTACAAATATGAGTCAAACATCTGGAAATTATGTTAAAATCTCCACAGTTGAGGGGCATGGTGCCATTTCATTCTCAGGCACCATGTCTCCCCTAAGACTACATGTGGAACCATTGCAAACTGATGCCACAATTTAAGTATATGTACATATTGACTGCGGCGGTGGTGCTGCGGTAGCGTTGTCACCTCACAGTAAGATGTTGTCCTGTTCGATTCTCAGCTAGAGCGTCTTCTGTGTGGAGACATGCGTGAATGGGCGTACCTTCATTGAAGGTTGTGCGTCAGGGCCGGCAACTCGGCACGTAAAAATCTACTGCCAATCATTAGCGGTCCGGAGTTCTGCATGGCGACCCCTAACCGGGAAAAGACAAAAGACACAACAACATATACTGACAAGCAATCCCTATGTCTCCCCACAAGCAGTGACACCAACAAGTACAACAACCCTGGGTCACCTTGAGTTTTCCACACGTATATCACAACATATATGATGTTGTGTTCTCCCTCATGGTGAGGTCCAATCGATGGTGAGCACAGGCTTGCTTATCCAAACACAAACAGACAAGTAGATTCAGTAAAGGTATTGTTGTCACATAACTAGGCTATTAAACAGTATTTGTCTGCTAGGCTACTAACCTCAGATGACAGTATGAGCCACTGTTACTATGCAGGCCTCCCAAGCTGTTGCTGAACATGTGCCTTGGTTATGTCATGCAGTATAGGTTCACCTGCAGTCCTGCATACATCAGACTTGTGCTGTGGCATGTGCATTAAGTGCTCTGCTCTGTAGTCAATAAACATAGATAGGTAAGGTTTCTAATCTGACTGCAGTCAACTCTGTGTATGTATAAATGCAAGTAGAAGTGCTTATCCCACATTGAGTTTACAAATTATATGGTTTTGCACTGTTTTGGTGCTTGCACAAACACCCAGTCAAGGCTGACCATCAACCTCTTGTTCCCCCATGTGGCCTGCTGATGTCATCTACCATAAGTTCACCTGCAGTCCTGTTAAACTCAGACTTGTGCTATGGCTTGTGCATTAAGTGCTCTGCTCTGTAGTCCATAAACATAGAGAGATAGGGGTTCTAATCTCACTGCAGTCAACTGTGTGTGTAAAAACTCGAGTGGAGGTATATATCCCACACTGAGTTCACAAATGGCATGGTTGTGCACTGCTTTGGTGCTTGCATAAACACCCAGTCAAGGCAGGTCTCCAACCTCTTTTCCCCCACATGACCTGCTGATGTCATCTACTATAATATCACCTGCAGTCCTGTTAGACTTCAGACTTGTGCTGTGACACGTGTTAAACCCACTGATCTCCATTTCATAAAGTTACATAGGTAAGGATTCCATTCTTGATGCAGTCAACTGTATTTGCATGTGTGTGAGTCGCTGATAGATGCTATACAGAGCATTTTACAGCAGCCTAAGGGACACTGTCCTTTTGTGTTCCCCAGACACTGCTGATGTTATCAGCTGTATTGCATTATTGGATATTTATATGTCACAACAGGCCATGGTCACACACTGGCATGACAGGCATGTAGTTGTCACCCCATCCCATATAAGACAGACAACAGCAACATCACAGTTACTCTATGTGCAAACATCATGACATGTGTTTGCAATGGTGATGTACAGGTTGACACATGAGATCACATAGGAGTCTGTGTGGACTATGGTTATTACGGATGATAGTGTGGTCTGTATTTAGAGTAGGTACAGGTGTATGAGACCCTGGGGAGGTGGAGATATGTTTTATGGAGGACAGGAATGAAGATCAGCAGGAATAAGATAAAGTATATGTGTCTGACTAAAAGGGAGGATACAGGAATTGTTAGAATGCAGGGAGCACAGTTGGTGAAGGCATGAGATATCAAATACTCTGGACCATCAGTTTAGTGTAATGGTGAGTCTGGAAGACAGGAGTAGAAGACAGAGCATGCATGGTGGAGTGTGTGGAGAAAAGTGTCAGAAGTGATGTTTGACAGATGGGTGGCAAAAACACTGACATGGAGGGTCTGCAAAATGGTAATGAGGCCAGCTATGTCATATGGGTCACAGATGGTGCCCCAGACAAAAAGGCAGGAGTCATAACAGGTGTTGGCAGAGTACCAGATGTTATGGTTTGCATTGTGTGGGCTGAGGATGGACACGAGTATTAGCCATATATTACAGTGTCAGCTCAGGTTGTACGGTTTGGAGATCAGGACCAAGTGGTGGGATTGTTTTGGTTTGGATATGTGCTGAGGAGTGTTGTTGGGTATATTGAGGAAAGGATGCTAAGGATGTAACTGCCAGGTATGATGAAAATAGGAAGGCCTAAAATAAGGTGTATGGATCTGGTAACAGCAGGCA
Organism: Protopterus annectens; assembly: GCF_019279795.1. Classification (NCBI taxonomy): domain Eukaryota; kingdom Metazoa; phylum Chordata; order Ceratodontiformes; family Protopteridae; genus Protopterus; species Protopterus annectens. The sequence continues at coordinate 722,942,084 of NC_056726.1, forward strand.
AACAGGCAAGATGCAGAGGATGTTCAGAAATGGAAGCAGAACATCTGTTGTTGGGAGCCCAAATGGTACTGTCCAAAAGAATAGGTAAAAGAAGATGACATCTCTGTCTACATAAACCCCATCTGTACACTTGTGGCATAGATGTGCAGTAGGAGTATCTAACTGAAAGTTACTGTTTCAGGACTCAGTATGGGCTTTAACAATGTGTCTTGACATTACCTGCTCTGGACTGTATGCAAAGGCTGTAACACTTTGCCCTCATACCTGCAGAAATATCAATAGACTTGCTTTCAAATACAATCGGCTGCTGCTGTTTGCACTAAGGACATTGACAGCTATAGTACATTACTCCATGATGCCGTCTACACTTTGACACAAATGTATACACACAGGCATGCCTGACAGGCTCAAATAAATATCCTCCAGAAATTACAAACCTCAGCGGTGTATGTCTGTTGTAACTACATTATCCATTAAGTAAAAGTAGCTGCTGTTTAAAAATACAACATTGAGAAACCAAGTGGTGAAGGCAACTCTCCTCAGTGTAAAAATGCAAATAAGGGTTCCATCTGTGTCTCTCTTGGACAGGAGCAATAGGTGCTGATTTTAGTGTCTGCTTAAACCAGACACACTTGGGAACATGGGTTGAACTTGGCTAGGCTTGTAAGGATCCTGGGGCCATCAGCCTAGTAACCTCCTGTGATCTTAAGATCCTATGAAGACACCTTCAAGAACCCACACAGAGCAACCATGCTAAGTCTTTCATATTCAGGGATAACCAGAGGGCTTTCTTCATGCACTTCTGCAAACTGATATAACTCAGTTGTAGTTTAATCAAATTGTGTACGTTAGTGCACACACTGACCTAGTGTAACTTCCAAACCTGCTAGCAGACATGTTTGGATGAAAAGAGTGCCCCATGCCACCATCACACCTAGCACTAACCATGGGTGGTACATCACCTCCGCTGTGGTATCTACAATGAGGAAGTTATGCTCTCTCCAAGACTAGGAGCACAGTCTCCATGGCACCAGATGGAATTCCAGCCTGTGTTCTTCATGTGCTTCAACTGTGAGCTACTCCATAGGCACCATATTCAGCCACAGTCTGAATACTGCTGTTGTCCACAATGAATGGAATACAGTCACCATTTTCCAACACACAAGAGAAGATTGGCAAAATACAAGTGTAAATAAGAACCATAAATATATATATATATATATATATATATATATATATATATATATATGCAACCTCTTCTGTAAGACAATGGATACAGGTTGCATGCATCTCAGACACAAAGAAGTAGGTGACCTCCAAACACTAGATGTGTTCCAGTTAGGTGATCTCAAGGGAATCTTGTGGCTGCAGAACCTGGTGGGAGTCATGACTGTGACCAGAGGCATACACAATCAAAGATGTGCACACATCCTATTGTAACTTGACCAAGGCCTTCAACACAATCCAGCCTTTGGTTGCCAGTGGGACACTAACCAAGTTGATTATGAAATACTAGGTTAGCAGTTGATTTTCCAGTGGGATCACAGACCACCTACATTCAATCACTGTACTAGAATTCACCTCAGGCAGCAGACATGTCACCTGTGTGGTAACAGAAATGCCAGTGCTGTGGCCTCTCATGTTTGACATATATGTCTTGGAAGTTATGAACAAAACAGAAGTTTCATGGCACTAATGACTGCTGAAATAGGCATGGGTGTTACATGAATTGCACATAAATGCTTCAGCATACCCTATGGTAATAATACATTTTCCTGCTTATTATAAAATAACCATCAGCACAGTATTCCACACTCCTGTATTGATAGACCTTGGATCACATGTCAACTGCAACCTGGGTTTACTGTGGGGACTTACACATTCTACATTGGACATCTGAGTAGAAACCCCATTACATCAATAACCAAATCTGTTAGCATTCCCCTATACTCATCCATAATCAGCTGTATGAAAGAATATCAACCAGCCTTGGAAATGTACTTTATTGGATACATCCACCAAGTTGACAGACCTCAGACATGTCTGTTAATAAAACATCATTGGGTCTCCAACATGTGTCCTCTGTGGGCAGAATGACATATCTGTCACTGTGCGCAGTATGATATAGATAGCTTTGAGGCAGATTATGTATGTCTTAGAGGGCTATCTGTGTCCAAAATGGGATGGAAATGCTACACATGTATAAGTAATGTTGGATTCCAGTTACCTATCCAAGGGACCTCAATGTACAGTATGATATACATAGGACATGCTGGACAGACAGATACATCTCTCACAGGTCATCTCTCCTCTGCAGTATGCTTTAAACCCATGTCAAGCAGAACATCTGCATTACCCTGTTGAAGGACATGCTGGATGACTTGCTGTTAAAACGTTATCTGTCAAGGATCACTGCTGCTTCACTCCTGGACATGGGTGGTACTTGCTAGACAAACCTGGCCATGCATTATATCTGACTGTTAATATTATATTGTGATGTAACAGCTATGCTTCTAAACACCATCAGGTCAATACCCTAGTCACATCCTTTGAACCTCAGAACCTATGATGATGTACATGCAAACTGGAACACTATACTGTATTACCGTTCTGATGAAGTTTGTCTTCAGTGCTGACATACAGTCTTGAGATATGAATTGAATGGGTTGGCTTTGGCAGTGCACCCATACGTTTGTACTAAACAATCCTTCAGGAGAAAGTTAGATGTATTAATGAAACACATTTGTCAGAATTCACAGGCCTTACAAAAGCATCCACTATAAAGTAAATAAATTATTATGCTAGCAACTCTCTAAATGGCTATGTGCAATCTAAATGACAGGTACAATTATAAGTCCAACAGCACAGATGGAGGTAATAACATCATATTAATATAGATAGTCACCCTGTGCATCAGACACATAGCTTTAGTATCCCTGAATCCAAAAGATATGGATGTGGCACAGTTATCATCAGTTGTACAGGGTGTTGTGTGGGGGGACAGGAGGCCTAGGCTGACACAAAAGTGTGTGTGTGTGTGTGTGTGTGTGTGTGTGTGTGTGTGTGTGTGTGTGTGTGTGTGTGTGTGTGTGTGTGTATGTTTGTGAGAAGGCAAGGGAATCAGGCAAGATGGACCATATAAATGTTGTCTGTAGGTGCCCTCAATGTGACATCGCTGTATGAGTGTCAGCATGAACAAAGACAAGCTCAGTGCTACCCCTACATATCTGTATGATGGACAGCTGTGAGCTGTGCATGGTACAGCTGACAGTTCATCATCTCTGCCCCCAAACACAAGAACTGGCTCTGCCAGGAGTTGCACTGGTACCTCCGCGCCCAAGGTCAGATGCTGTGCTACTACCTGAAGGTGACTGATATCTACTGGACATGCTCCCTTCACTGGAATGCCCAGGACCACAACCCCATGGCTTGCTATGTCTGGGTGTGGACAGCACACTCCCTGATGGAGAAGTAGATGTCCTGCAACTCAGGGACCGTGATCAGGCATGGCCACGCTGACTCTCAGCAGATGTAGTTGCTGACCTACACCCACAAGGCTGATGCTCTCTCCCACCAGACGTTCCATCAGAGACAATGTGCGTTGATTGACAGATACACTGCAGTCACTCACCGACACATCCCGTTCCAACTTGTCATTCAAACAGGGAATCAACAACATGGTGGAGGAAGTCATGGATGTCAGACTGTGCTCCTTCTATAATCCTGAGCATTCTCCTGGAGTTCCTTTCTGAATGTGCCTGGGCTTCCATGACAGCCTTATAGATACGTCACGTGGCATGTAATGAGACACCTGCAACAGTCTGGGGAGGGACAGCAGGCCTCCTCTGATCACCCCTATCAATCCACCTGTGTGGAACCTCACCAACAGTTTGGCTATGGCCAGTGTCAACAGTCACTGAAGCAACAGTAGTAGCCACACTTCTCTGGTCAATGACCTCACTCTCTAACTGTCTAATATCTATGGCCTCGGTGGACTGGGTATGCCTGGCATACTGGCTGTGTCTGGTGATAATGGGGGGGGGGGTCACTGGATGTCAACCTCTGTATCAGAATCAGCTTATCCACCCTCCAGTTGTGCCTCACTGATATCAGGTGGTGTAGAAGACACAGGCCAACCTCCATGTTTACCTGTGATAAAAGGAAGGAAAACATGAACACATTAATGCCTGCACTACTATGCTGCAATATATGTTAAGCAATTTAGACTGCTATCACTATTACTCAACCTTTTAGGGCAGGAAATGTAAACAAAGCCATGAATAATGGGTGGACAAAGCCCCAAGAATAGGTATTATTTTGAAATATTGCCCTTACAACCCTAGAATGGTGATATAATAACAGGCATTGCTTCACCATAACATTAATGAGTGGTATGCATTTTTAATGTGAGATCTGTAATTATGTTATGTCTGCATTCTATAATGACCTGTCAGTAGTTTGCAGCGCAATCACTATGATCTTAAATATGGGCCAGAGGTATGAGTCACACATCTGGACATTCTGCAAATATCTGTACAGGACAAGTATGCCGACAGTACAGCAAGCCATATAACAGGCCTGACATGACTCTTTAGCAGATATGTTTGAATATTTCGACATTACTGACATAAATGTATTCTGCTTATTAACTGCAGGAGGCCTAGATCTTTGGATTCCTGATGTCCCTGGGAAAAATTATGGGACAGGTAATGGCAACAGCAACACATTTAACAGTATAACAGGGGGTAATACTTTCAATAATCCATATCTACAGTAACTGCAATGTTATCAACAATGTGGCTGACAACCTCTAATGACGTGAAAGCTGCAGCTGACTTAAATACACCCCACCAAAAATGCTGTCACACATTAAAACTATAAACACTATTACACAAGGAATGCAACAGTATTCTACTGATGATCTAACAAAGCCTACCTGGAAGCTCCTCCTGAGATGCAGGAGTGGCACCCACATCAAGAACATACGGGCTGATGGACTGCTGGAAGCTTTCCTGTGTGGCAATATTTGCCAGGAATTCCTCTGAGTTTGTTCTGCTGCAGGCCCACCACTGTTGACCTGACGATCATGTGCCACTTCAGCAGCATGCCTCCTTGCAGCATGAACCATGTCAGTGGCTGTGTGTCACACCTGCTTATAGTTGTGATTTTGATGACCAGCAGCATTTACATTTTGGACCAATTCATCCCAAAGGGCCGCACATTGCAACATATTGGCTTGAGCATAAGGATGGCATGATGTTGCCTTAAAACTTCAGTGATGAGGTCATTCGCTGACACTGAAAAAGGTGGCCTACTCCAAGTGGGTATATTGTTTACTGAAAGACAAAATTAATGATAACACAGATAACACATATAAGGATTACATAACTAGAAATAAACTGTGTACAGTAAGGCAGTACAGGAAAGCTCTCGGTATTCACCACTTGATTACAATGTAAAGATTCCACAGTGGTCAACAAATAACATGGGAGAACAAAACAAGGAGAGTAGAATTACAAACATATCCTTGTGTGTGCCATAACAGATAGTCATGTATACTCACACACCCCAAAAAACAGTCCATGCTAAGTTGTTCCATATCAAGGACTCACACCCCCCCAAAATAAATATTATAACAGGCTAAGCGATAAATGTGCTAACCAAACAACAGTGTAAATTCAAACATGCTCTCAAAGGAATAATCCATGAAACATGTGTGCATAGTTATCACACAGCATTAGACACTCTGCCTACTCTACATCCTATGCACCTCTAAAATAGATGGGAAACAAGGCCACATCATGAGTACAGTTCAAACAAATGTTTGCTGACTTACTTCACATCATTCCTAAGTGCATTCCAAAATATGCATTATTTAGTCAACACAATGGACACATACCTGATGGAGTGCAGTACTCCTCTGTCAAAATATACTTTACCAAAATAAATCTGTCACTGATGAAACAACTTTCTTCCACATTGGTTTGCCTAGCTACACATTTGCCTTTTTATCTTCTACTTCTTCTTCTTCTTTCGGCTTTTCCCAGTTAGGGGTCACCACAGCGGATCACCTGTTTCCATTTCTTCCTGTCCTCTGCATCTTGCTCTGTCACACCAACCACCTGCATGTCCTCTCTAACCACATCCATAAACCTTATCTTAGGCCTTTCTCTTTTCCTCTTACCTGGCAGCTTCATCCTTAGCATCCTTTTTCCAATATACCCAGCATCCCTCCTCAGCACATGTCCAAACCAACGCAATCTCGCCTCTCTGGCTTTGTCTCCAAACTGTCCAACCTGGGCTGACCCTCTAATATACTTATTCCTAATCATGTCTACCCTCATCACACCCAGTGCAAAACTTAACATCTTTAACTCTGCCACATCCAGCTCTGGCTCCTGCCTTTTTGTCAATGCCACTGTCTCCAACCCATATAACATAGCTGGTCTCACTACCCTTTTGTAGACCTTCCTTTCACTCTTACTGGTACTTGTCTGTCACAAATCACTCCTGACACTCTTCTCCACCCACTCCACCCTGCCTGTACTCTCTTCTTCACCTCCCTTCCACACTCACCATTACTCTGAACTGTTGCTCCCAAGTATTTAAAGTCATCCAAGTGCACCAATTCTACTCCCTGCATCCTCACCATTCCTCTATCCTCCCTTTCATTCACACACATATATTCTGTCTTACTCTGGATGACCTTCATTCTTCTCCTCTCTAGAGCATATCTCCACCTCTCCAGGGTCTCCTCAACCTGTTCCCTACTCTCACTACATATCATAATGTCATCTGCAAACAGCATAGTCCACGGGGACTCCTGTCTGATCTCATCTGTCAACCTGTCCATCACCAGTGCAAATAAGAAAGGGCTCAGAGCTGATCCTTGATGTAATCCCACCTCCACCTTAAACGCATCCATCACTCCCACCACAGTCCTCACCAATATCACACTACCCTCGTACATATCCTGTATCACTCTTACATACTTCTCTGACACTCCCGACTTCCTCATACAATACCACAACTCCTCTCTAGGCACCCTGTCATATGCTTTCTCTAAGTCCACAAAGACAAAATGCAACTCCTTCTGACCTTCTCTGTACTTCTCCATCAACACTCTCAGAGCAAACATCGCATCTGTAGTGCTCTTTCCTGGTGTGAAACCATACTGCTGATCACTAATCATCACCTCCATTCTTAACCTAGCTTCCACTACTCTTTCCCATAATTTCATGCTGTGACTGATCAGTTTTATCCCTCTGTAGTTACTACAGCTTTGCATATCACCCTTATTCTTAGAAAATCAGTACCAAAGAATGTTTTCTCCAGTCCTCAGGCATCCTCTCACTTTCCAAGATTTCATTAAACAATCTGGTTAAAAACTCCACTGCCATTTCACCTAAACACCTCCATGCTTCCACAGGTACGTCATCTGGACAAACAGCCTTTCCATTCTTCATCCTCTTCATAGCTATCCTTACTTCTGCCTTGCTAATCCATTGCACTTCCTGATTCACTATCCCCACATCATCCAGCCTTCTCTCTCTCATTCCCTTCATTCATCAGCCCCTCAAAGTACTCCTTCCATCTGTTCAACACATTATCCTCGCTAATGAGTACGTTTCCCTCATTATCCTTTATCACCCTTACCTGATGCACATCTTTCCTAGCTCGGTCCCTCTGTCTAGCCAATTGGTACAGGTCCTTTTCTCCCTCCATAGTGTCCAACCTTTCATACAACTCTCTATACGCCTTATCCTTAGCCTTTGCCACCTCTCTATTTACCATGCACCTCATCTCCTTATACTCCTGTCTACTTTCTTCATCTCTCTGACAATCCCACTTCTTCGCCAACCTCTTTCTCTGTATACTCTCCTGTACTTCCTCATTCCACCACCAGGTCTCCTTGTCCTCTTTCCTCTGTCCAGATGTCACACCAAGCACCTTTCTAGCAGTCTTCCTTACTAGCTCTGCTGTAGTTACCCAGCTATTCGGTAACACTTCACTGCCACCCAGTGCCTGTCTTAACTCTTCCCTGAACTCCACCTCACAAACACCCTTTTTCAATTTCCACCAAATGATCCTTGGTGCTGCCCTCACACTCCTCCTCCTCTTCTTGATCACCAATGTCATTCTACAGACCACCATTCTATGCTTCCTAACTACACTTTCCCCCATCACCACTTTAGTCTCCAATCTCCTTCAAACTGGCCCTCCTGCATAGAATATAATCCACCTGTGTGCATCTCCCTCCACTCTTGTATGTCACCCTATGCTCCTTCTTTTTATAATGGTGTACAAAAAGAATTGATTGCATCTGACCTAGTCTATGCCTCATAGATACCAACTGGAACATGCACAGCTGAACTGCCTGCTAATCAACCAATCCTGTGAAGCTACTCAACAATATATAAGGCATCAGTGTAGACAACATGCCCTTTCTTATATGTGCATTGAGGAAATAGTGAAGTACAGTTACAATGTAAATATTGACTGACTGTTAGTAGCAGCTACAATTCACATACATTTGTGTGTGTTACAGGGTGAAGCCGATGCTGCTGCTGCTAATAGCCATAGACCGAGAGGGTGAAGACTTTGCAGGCCAGCAACACAGTAGAGGAACTGTGGCACCTCTGGCAGCCATAAGTCAGATACAGAGCCAAATACAGTGCCAAATGCAGGGAACCTATCCCAGTGGAATTTAAAGTATGTGTTTAACTTAGTTTGTTAGCCATAGGTGCCTTAACATACTACCAGGGGACATGTTTGGTGTTACATGGGCATCAGCATCCATGATCTTCCACACATTACTGCATGCTATGCTACAACATGGCAGAGGGAACATATATTTTAACACAGGTTCGGAGGAGAAGATCACAAGTATGCTATAAATTTAACATTATATCCCACTACTCTCTAGTAATGTGCACAATACATTGCAGTCATGTACACAAGAGAACAACACCTGGGGAACAGGGTAGGGTCTACATTAACAATAAGATCTACCACTCTAACAACCACCAAATCATGTCTAATGTCATGGGAATCATGTGGTATCTGTGTGCTGGCAACCCTTGCAGTTGGCACGACTTCCATAGGTGCCACATTCCCCAACTGCACCAGATTTGTGCTATAGGGGATATCTCAAAGCCTCAATTAGGTGTGGATACATACTATGCACTAGACTTATGGTGGAGGAAACCCACTGTAGATGCGCACACACACACACACACACACACACACACACACACACACACACACACACACACACACACACACACACATGAACCCTGTCATGAGACACACATTCCAACCAGTAATGCCATACAGCATGTATTTCACTTACTGCACTGACAGTACCAGAGACTACATACCCCTGGCCAAGGGCACTATTACAATCCACTGACATGTCCCTCACTGCTCATAGTATGTGCTATGCTACACATGTTAATATAGTGGAAGCAGCAGCAGGATCATTAAGTAGAAGAGGAACATATCTTCCCAACAATGCCATGGTCACCACAGCCACAGGCCAATGATGACTCAGAGGAAAAAACAGCAGCAGGTGTGGTTGTTGGCAGACATAGCCATGCTCGGTAAGTCCTTGCATTGGCTATGAGACAAGCCATAGCACCTTGGCAACACCTACGAGCCTAAAACCATTTTCCTACATCACTATACTTCAGTAGTAGGGTAGCATTAGAGATAACAGTTCAACAGTAGGGGGTACACATTGCAGTTTTGGACTTCTCTACCCTACCTAAATCAGACATCAGGCAGGATGCTAAACATGCAGAGTAACCAGACCAGAGCAGTCTTGCTACTGCCATAGCAGGAACACAACTTGCTCCCCAACTCCAAAAGAACAGTCAGTGCTTGTATGTGACATCCAAGCTGGCTTTCTTTATTTGGCAACAGCATATCAGGGTGTTGATGGAGAAGTATAGAGAAGGTCAGAAGGAGTTGCATTGTGTCTATCTTTGCGGACTTAGAGAAACCATATGATAGAGTGCCTAAAGAGGAGTTGTGGTTTTGTCTGAAGAAGTCAGGAGTGGCAGACAAGTATGGAAGAGTGATACAGGATATGTAAGTGGGCAGTGTGACAGTGGTGAGGTCTTCAGTAGGAATGACATATGCATTCAAAGTGGAGATGGCATTACATTAAGGATCAGCTCTGAGCCCTTTCTTATTTGCAATGGTGATGGATAGGCTGACAGATGAGATCAAACAGGAGTCCCCGTGGACTATGATGTTTGCAGATGGCATTGTGGTTGGTAGTAAGAGTAGGGAATAGATTGAGAAGACCCTGGAGAGGTGGAGATATACTCTAGAGAGAAGAGGAATGAAGGTCAGCAGGACTAAGACAGAATGTATGTGTGTGAATGAGAGGGAGGAAAGAGGAATGGTGACGATGCAGGGAGTGGAGTTGGTGAAGGTGGATGAGATTAAATGCTTGAGATCAACAGTTCAGGGTAAAGGTGAGTGCGGAAGAGAAGTGAAGAAGAAAGTGCAGGCAGGTTGTAGTGGGTGGAGAAGAGTGTGAGTAGTGATTTGTGACAGACAGGTACCAGTAAGAGTGACAGGGAAGGTCTACAAGTTGGTAGTGAGAACAGCTATGTTATATAAGTTGAGGATGGTGGCACTGATGAAAATACAGGAGTCAGAGCCGGAGGTCACAGAGTTACAGATGATAAGATTTGCATCGGGTGTGATGAGGATGGACAGGATTAGAAATGAGTATATAATAGAAGGTCAGCTCAGGTTGGACTGTTTGGAGACAAAGCCAGAGAAGTGAGATTGAGCTGGTTTGGACATGAGCTGAGGAGGGATGCTGGGTATACTGGGAGATGAATGCTAAGGAGAGCTGCCAGGTAACAGGAAAAGAGGAAGGCCTAAGATAAGGTTTATGGATGTGGTGAGAGAGGACACGCAGGTGGTTGCTGTGACAGAGCAAGATGCAGAGGACAGGAAGAACTGGAAACAGATGATCCACTGTACTGACCCTAATGGGAGCAGCTGAAAGAAAAAGAAGATATCATATTATTCCCAGTTCATATTATTCCCAGTTCATATCATTTCACATTGTAAATGCAATGATACCGAATGGCATACACTGCATGTCCCATAGTACTGGACAGATAACTGCTGAATGACTAAGGAACACAGACATGTAAACCACTGCTGTATATTTGCAATCAAAATTCATAACAGGGTGTGTAATCACTAAGTGCAGTATTTTAAAAGAGAAACCTGTCACTACATGTGCAAGTAACATTTAATATAGTAATAAAACTGTAAATTCTGTTCAATTTGTTTGTGTGCTGGATGACTGTTGATGCTTGCTACAAAGGTGTATGTGTGGAAAATAGGGTTAAGGCACCCATCCTGTGTTCTGAATGTGAAGTGAATGGTGAATTGGATTCTAGACATATGAAGGCATATTTCCTGCGTAGTACCATAGTATACTGTGCATGTCATACATTGACTTAATGTTTCTGACTGCTATTACTTAATTTTTATCTCTTAATTTTTGGGGCACTGTATGCACGGTGTTGCACTTAGCATATCTAGTTTGTGCACACAGTAGCAGTGCACAAACTGCACAATGCATTCATTCTATTAATGTAAGTCTGTATGGCACAAACCCACCTAATGGTATTGCACTGCATTTAACAGCATGAATCTCAACTACTGTTACTAGATGGTCTTGTAACTTCTCCTCGACCTCCACCAACACCTTAACAGCTACTATCACAGATTCAGTTATGTAGCATGTATTTCATACAATCAATAGGCAATGTCACATATTTTCTACAATATTTCATTGTGTTTTCAGCCCTACTTACTCCCCATTTCACTACTTTCCTATCTTCCCTTTTTTTTTCTGTAAAGCATTACCACTCAGTAGTGTGCATTGCGCAATCATGCACACCAGTGCTCAGATTGCAATAAAGTATTTTGATCTATTTCAGATGCTCATATGCACTTGTAAAAGTACCACCTACACCACTATTCCAATTCGCCAACACATATGCAAAAGAAACAATTGAAGGCATTACATGATGCTATTTTTGAACCTGGTACCATCTTGACCCAAAATGTGGAGCGTGATCATGCTTTACTGAGATAAATCCATGACCCCACCTCACATCAGAGTTAATGAAGCAATAGGTATATATGTATGTATGAGTACAAACTAAATATCAGTTTGTATTGAGAATCCTAGAAAATACTTGCTACCCAACTGACTGTATGGCAGCATGTGTTAAACCTGGATGATTGGATGGGAAATAGAAAATTTACCCCTGGGATCCCACCTTTGTCACTGCTTGACAGGGGGGACAGGTGCTGACCTTGGAAACATGGGCATAAATTCTTGGCTAGGCTTAATAGGGCCTCATGGCCAGTAGCCTAGTAACCTCCTAAGCAACCTTTTCTAAATGTATCTGAAAATAACTTACAAACAATGCTATTCCACGGTAATTTATAGGTTCATAGCTTCATAGGTAGGTACTAGGCTGTCTGCCTGAAGGCATTTATAAGCCTAGCCAGAATGTGTTGGCTTTTGCCGCCCCCTTTGATTAGTTCCCTGTGCCTTTGCCCAGCAGAGCCACTGAAGTGATCCCTGGGGTAAACTTTCTGTTTCCCATCCACTCGTCAAGGTTTCTTTTGAAGAGTGTTAGCGAGGAGCTCTGCCTAATGTAAATTGGAATCTTGTTTCAAAGCATGGGAAGTCTCTGGGACATGAATCTATCCCTCTAGAACATCCTATTTATTGTTGTAGTGAGGTTTAGATCCCTAGAGCGTGTGGCTCGAGGGGATAAGGTTTTCTTTAGGTGGAACATGTCCATCAATTCTGGGTTGGACATGGCCTTGTATGTCAAGCAGAGATCACCTCTGAGTAGGGAGTATGCAACCGAGTACAGCTGAAGTTTCTTCAGTCGAGCTGCATAGGGCATCTGTCGATTTCCTTAAACTAACACTTTATTTGTGTAAGCTGCAATGTTTCAACAGTATAAATAAAGTTTGAATACTCTGGATTAGGGTCCTGGACCATCTGCACTGCATTCTAACAGTCTACACATGTCGCCACAAGTTACATCATCTTTAGTGTGCATTTTACCGTACAGAGTTAATTAGAAGGTATGTGCATAGTGCAGCCCTGTTTACCGGGTTTGTGTGATGCGCAGCACTGCCAAGCAATAACAATTGAAAGCATCCGGTTTCTATTTTAGGATGTTAAGCATTTCCCACCATTTTCAAATGTTGCAAAATCTAATAGTATGCATTCTTAGTATCTGTCATAACTGGAATTGGTGGGAAACATCATTATAGATTGGTGTTCATCTGCATCGAACATGTCTGGTGTTCAGGGAGAGGTTCTGAGATTTGGGTCTGAAAGGTGGAGTGTGCAGTAATCCAAAGTGTTTGTTGGACTACTAGTGAACGATTATAGTCCCCAGCTGTTGTAGGGGTGCTATCATGGGTCAGATTACAAATCAGATACATGGAATAGTTTGGCGCAGGATCTGTCCAGTTTTACTTGCATCCCCCGCACTAGCGAACAGTGTAGGAATCATTACTGAGACCTCAGGATAAGGAAGAGAAATACCATTATTGAATGGATAGAGGAATGCAGAAATGATGGCACCCAAGAGATGTGTAAGTATAACTTACAGGCACAACTTGTAAGAGGTAGCAGCTGCATATGTTCATTATTGTTGTTCCTAATGGTATTCTATTGTATTCTGATTTTCTCAATGCTGTTGCTAAAAGTGCACTGAATTTGCAGACCTATGAAGAAAGAATAAGGATGAGAGGCACAAGTGGTATGTATGCTTCAAAACATTACTGTTATTATAACATTATAGTAGTAAATGCAGCTTATTGTGGTAAAATCTTGTCTCACACTGAGTATGCCTTTTTCTATTGTAAAGCAAAAGCATGCACACATTTTGTTACTTAGAACAACAGTCCAGTATTACAGAGTAGACAGAAGTGTTAATTTAGAAAACCACACTTCCAAAGTAGACAGTACTCATTCAAGTTGACATAAATATTGGGATGTAAAGTATAACCTGTAAGCCAGGGACAACAAGAGCATGCTGCAGATTGTTAGCATTATAACATTGAACCTGTATCTATAAAGTGTAAAAAGAAAAGAGTGCATGCATTATGCTGTATTACAAAGGAAATGTAAAGTATTACAACAAACATTGCTTGTGGGTTCAACTACCACAATCCACATATTTAAAGAAAGCTGTTTAGAATGCTGTTTTAGGATATCCTCAATAAAAGTACAGTTCTGTTATGTATTCATATTGATAGCATTAGATATGCAGACCTTTATAGCTGTGGCTCGTATGGCCTGTTGTCCAATGTAATTAGTGTACCTGGAACATGCATATCTGCAATACATGCCCCCAAGAATGATTGTTGGATGCAGTATGTTCTGCACTACAGTGTGTCTGTGTTAGCAACCGGGTAGAACTCAATACAGTAAAGTTAGTTAGTAGCATTATTTATTATTGTGCATAGAATGTACCAGAATATTGTACATTATTTGTAGATATTTTTGTATATTATCTGTGTGGTTACTAATGTTATTTTTTTCTCTCACCCACCCATTCTCTCTGTTTTTTTATGTTATTCATATTTGCTATTATAATCTGTATTGTTATTATTATATGATGTATATAATCATATCTTTCAGTATCATGGTATCATAATCCTTCTTTCATTACCTATGGTTTGTTTATTATGCATAATTCTGTCTTGTTTTACTGTTAAATTCATTTACATTTCATATTATTTTTCATTGTGTTTGTAATTTTATTTATTTTTTTATGTATTGCTTTATTATTATATGTTTACATTTTATTTAATGTTATTATGATCATGATTTTGTGTTATGTTTTATTTTGTTATGGATTTTCCATTGTATTTATGTTACTACTACAGCACGGCAGAGTAGTTCAGTTCCATGTAGCCCGCCTAAACTCCCCCTACTGGCTATGGCACCAAGGCCCAGCACGTCTGTGCTGCAGCCTTGCAGTACCCCTCCTGCTGCCCATGCCCTACCTGGACCCTCAGGTAGTTCTGCCCCACAGGATATGCCTGTGGTTGCCTCTGGGAGCAGAGACAGAGGGGGTGATTTTGTCACCTGAGCTGAACTGCCAGGTCTGGTGCATAGGATTGTTCGCCACACAATTGGTGCACACCTACGCTGAGTGGAGACACTGTTCTCCATTGTTGTCCTGAATAATACCAGGCCACACAGATGTCAGACACTGCGACCATCAGCACAGTGAGGTGACAGTGACAAAAGTCCAGTGGGTGAGGACTCAATTCTCACTGTCACCAAACATGACATCAATAGGTCTGTGATCTGACCTACCCCACCCCATCCAAGGTATTCTCCCCCTTCTTGTGTCCTTCACCAACCCTGTCTCATGTCTTGTATGTCTTGTCTGTCTGCAATTGCTTCCTCACCTTCTCAACTTGCCTGCCCCAGACTTGTCTGTCTTCTTTCCCCAACATTCCAATCTCTCCTCAATAAAAAAAGGTCAGCTGTCCCAAAAAAATTCATCCCACACATAGCTCTCCATTTCTCACACGTGTCTATTTGACACACTTAATTTGTTCCAATTGGCTCTACAGCACAATTATGTTGTTGTCATCCTCTGTGGTGGTAACCATCAAAATTCAGCCAATAAACTGTACATGTGCCCAGTTGTTACTGCTGAAGAAATGGATATCTATGGTTCTTCCATACAGCCTTCCTGCACATTCCTGTCTTCCTTTCACTTTGTCCCTCCCCCGCTTGCTTCCCATTTTACCACTTATCTATCTTCCCTCATTTATTTTCTTTAAAGGATCATTGTGCAATGGTGCACGCTGCATTGCTTAAACATGTTTATTACTTTTGATTGGATAGCAGTACCATCTGGCAATAGACCTTTCATCATTACTGCAATGAGTACGTACACAGCTGATGACACAGATTCATAAATTGTAAGAATACAGCACAGACAGCCCAACGAATTACAGCACACTGGTTTATTCAGAGACAGCACTCCATAAAGTAAAACATAAATGCTTATATCCACAAGTACATTTTCATCTATACAGACTTCCTCAGATGCATAAATGAATGTATATCACAAGTCGCAGTTTAAATAATTCTAAATAAAGTGATGCCCTTCCAATCACAGTGCAACTAATTAAAATATCAAATTGTGACAGAATAAAATGTAACAGGACAAAATGCATCACATAAAAATCCATGTAATATATAAATAAATGCACATTTGAAACACAAATACCTCATGTTTCTTGAAGATGTTTTTACTTAAAACAGTGGGTAAAATTGTGTGTGTATGTAAAAAATGTAATAAAAATCTGTCAAAAAGATCTTTTCTCAATAGTAAACCACCCTCTAGTGGTCCTTTTCAACCAGTGTGCTGTAATTCATTGGGCTGTCTGTGCTGTGTTCTTACAGTTTATGGTCTTTTCTATAGCACTTGCTTCCACTATCTGTAATAACAGAAATAATATTCATACCAAACAGTAAATAAAACATAAAACAAAGTAAATGAAAACTATAATATATAAAGAAACAATTATACAGTAGTATAAAAAGTTTCAAATAATATAAATACAAATAAAATGATAAATCATAAAAATGAAGAAATGTATTCAAAACAACGAATTATGAAATTATACATAAGAAACAAAGAATGAGACATAAAACAAATTAATATAATAAAAAATAATTTGATTTTATAGATAATACAATCATCATTCTCTTTCGGCTTTTTCCAGGTAGGGGTCAAGCCCGATCATCTTCATCTCTTCCCTCTGCATCTTGCTCTGTGAACTGTTGATCCCAAGTTCTCTGTATTTCTCCATCAACACTCTCAGAGCAAAACATTGCATCTGTAGTGCTTTTTTCCTGGCAAACCCCATGCTTCCATTGGTATGTCATCTGGGCCAACAAGCTTTCCCATTCTCATCATTCTCATCCTCCTTGCTAATCTGTTTCACTCCTGATTCACTGCCAAGACTGGCATAATACAATGATAACATTAAAAAATAAGAAATCCATTAATAAAAGAAGAGAAGGGATGGGTAAGAGGTAACCCCACACATAATGCACAATGCTTTCTACAATTAAGGAATCATATTATTTAACATTCTTCTGTTAACAATACCAACTGCTAAGAACATTTCTGTATTATTTTGAATACATGTACAGGGATTATACCTGATAGCAGACCATTCAAGACATAAGTCTAGGGGTATGCCCTTCAAATTCTGTAATGATAATTACTTGACAGTACTGTAGTTTTTACTGATGACAAGCTAAAACAGCATTGTAATCAGCTGAGCTTTACATTTGGGGAGTGTGTTATTAGAACCCACAAGCAGTGACTACTTTTCCTTTAGAATACAGCATAATACAAGCACTCTTTCCTTTTACACTTTATAGACTCATGTTAACTCTTAGCTGAATGTGCAACACCTTTTAGAGCAGGATATCTTGGCATATCATAAATTAATGGGTGTACAATGACCCATAACGAGGAACATTTTTCAAATAGTGCTCTTAGACACATGAAGAGTTACACAGGATTTGTATTAACATACATTTTGACACTCATTATTTATTGACTTCAATATAAATTACTTGCCAGACAACCATGGATCTTACAATGAACAGACCAAAACAGTGTTTCGTACATCTAAGTATTCAGCAGAAATAAGTACTGTTGAAAGATATGCTACAGACTATTGCATATGTACCTGCTTTTACAGTTCAGATATGCATTCCCAAGTTCATACAACTCTATGATATAGCAACTATTCTGTCTACAACTGTTAAGGCTGCAATAACAGTATTTTATTTAATAATGCCTATTTACCACATGCTTGTGTCATCCTGGTCAATCTGCTAGCATGGGACCTCATATCTGAGGCCCTGTCTTCTGCAGCTGTGGAAAAAGGGAAAAAGAAAAAAAGCATTATGAATACCAGTTTCTAGTTTTTCATCTGGAATATTTACAAGAAATACATAAAAAGCATGCATACATGTCTGGGGTGTGCCCTGACTGATACTCCCTGATCCATAGATCAATGGTATCCCTTTTTCTGCACTGCAGGTCATCCTAGTGGTGACAACATTGTTCCCCAGTGTAGGGGATACCAGTCACAGTGGTAAGGGCCCTGGCCAAAGTATCCCAGGCTTATGACTTGTACTGGGAACTGGTGTAGTTCTTCTGCAGCAGCTGTGGCCTATGATCCTTAACCAGGAGTCCAATAAAGACCTTGGACTCCTGGACACCCCAGTGCTGTTCCCTAAAATGCACTCCCTCACCAACAACTGCCATTGCAGCACAAGGAAGATCTCAAACTGTCTATAGCACAATTCCTGCCTATTTACCTTTAAAAAGCATGTTTTCCTGCCAATTGCACTTACAGAGAGTGCGCACTGTCTACATTTTAATACATTCGAAAAAGGTGCCTGCCACTTACCATTGCGCAAACACAGTAAGACAAACCCATTGGTTTGCACACTGCTAAGTGCTGCACGCCTTTTTCAAATGTATCCATAGGTAACTTACAACCATTTCAATTTCATCTTTGTTTCTTTACTTTACCACTTTATTTGTATACACTGCAATGTCACAACACTATAAAGTTTGCATACCATAGACTAGAACCTGGGACTATCTGCTTTGCAGTCCGACACTCAACACATGTTGCCACATTTGTTCCAAGCAGTCATGTATCTTAGTCAATGTTAAGTGAATGGTATGAGTGTCTTGCGCAGCACCACTTATCGGGTTTGCGCAATGCCCAGCTGTCCCGAGCTATAGAAATTGAAAGCATCCAGTTTCTATTTTCAGATGTCTGGGTCATTTCTAACAAATGGGTGGTCCCATTGCACAAATATAACCTTTGCCAAATGCTGCTGTGCACTGCACAAACATGGTATTACACAAAATTAAAAAAGAAAGGTGTTAAACTCAAGTATATACATTTAACTAGTTCTGACAGTCTTTCTATGGTTTGGGCTTTTATTTTTATGGTGTTCCTCATAAAATTTGTGGTTTTGAAATAATCATTCAGGATGGAGGGCAATGAATACAGATGGATGGTTTCTTATAGGACTAGGAGGTTAGGAGATATGGGGGCAGGACGCCGGTGCTCCCCTGTACATGGATTCATTATCTGTGTTGTTCTATGAGGTTTCACAGCCAATGCTACTAGTGCATGCTGCAAAACCCTCATTTAGGCGCACCTCACAACATTAATATACATTGGGCTTTTTCCGAGAGTACATTGTGTCTGTGTAGGCTCTACACGGAGCCGACACAGAGTTTATTGAATCCTGCTGCTTATTTTATACCACACTTCATACATATTTCTTTACTCAGCCACACATTCACTAACACTCTCACGCTATTATTCTGATATGCTGACATACACACTTTCCTAATTCTATTACCTGTTCCAAACTTCTCCATAACACTCCACAAAGCATCATGTCCTATGGTATCAAATGCTTGGTAATAACACCTATCATAAGTTTCACATTCTCCCTTTTTATTATTAAATTAATCCACAATTTCTCTTATAACCTGTAAGAATAGTGACACCCCTTCCCGTTTATACCATATATACTTTCTTTCTTAATATCCCTCATAAGTTCATTCATTCTTCTTTGTATTATTCCTACAAAAATTTTATAATCTGTGTTATTTAGCATGATGGGTCTCTAATTTCTTATTTTAGTCTTCACATCTTTCTCCCATATACATTTTAATATCTTACAACATAACTCTTCATAAATATTCAAACTACAACCTTCCTTAAAACATTCATTAAGTGCATTTACAAAATACCCTCTTCACCAATCCATTAATTTATTGTACATTCCATACTCAATACCATGTGGGCCTGATACTGAATCAGCATTTCATCCATTCACTATTAGTAATTTCTTTTACAAATTCTTCCTTAACGTGTTATGGAAATCCCTTTACTTTCCATTCTCTCTTTTTCCCATCCTTATACTCCTATACACAGTTGCACATGCTGTACAGCGATACTAATAAATTGCTTTCTCTTTTTAGAGTTTTCATTTCTCTGATTACCTATGTCTTGCTTTACTATTTTACTCATATATGCAGTCATCTCCTCCTTGCTCCCTTGTAAATATGTCTGCTTAAACATTAATGCCTTCATTTTTTCCTCAGTTTATTTTATATATTTGTTTTTTCCACATTATAATACTCTCTTGTATTAATCTTTACATTCTCTAATACATTTTAAGAATTTTTCCCATATTTCACTTTCTCTTATTTTCTTACTTCATCCTTCCACTAAAAAAGACTTTATACTTATTCTTTTTAAATTCATTCTACGACACAGACCAGTTTTCATAGAAGTCCCTCTTAGTTACATGATCCTTCCATAACTGCAGTACTTCCCACTCTACAATTTCAACCCATAATTTCTCATTTACTCTCTTTTTATTCCCTTTCCTATTTTAATATTTAATATACTCCCTTTCTTCCATCACTAAAATCCATATTGCTAAATGGTCTGAAAAACCCGTCACAACTGTATCACACACCACCTGCTACCCCAAGCCTTCTGATAATACAAAATAATCAGTTTCAAATCTGTGTCCCCCATTTGCAAGCCTATTAACTTTGGTTTCACACAGCCAACTTACCACATTTTATCACTTCCTGTATTTTTTATATCTTGCCCTTTTTATGTCTTATATTTAAATCACAATTACAGTCCCCTGCTATTATAATGTTCATATTAATGACAGCATAGTCTAATATTTAAAGAAACAGGTTCTCTCTTTCCTTACTGGTTGAATATGCAATGGTATAATTCTGTAAGCATGTTCTCCTCATCTCACATCCATAGCAGTTATCCTTCCCATCCTTACCAATATTACATCTAGCACTTCCACTGTTTTTTTACACAACACAGCTACTCCAGTACAATGCTCACTTCCGAAGTTCTATATTATATTATATTTTCATCCCTATTTTTTTCTGTTTCTAATTTTTCTTCATTTGTCAGGAATCTTAATCCTATAACATAATAATATCCACATTACATTTAGCATACCATTCTAGTGTCTAGTATAGTATTCTAGTATTAGTGTTAATAATACTACTCACAATTACTGAAAGCACTCTGAAATTTGTTTTTCCTTCTTTTTAAGTTTAGGGGAAATATTTTTTAAATTTTCATTTTTCTTATTTTTGCTATTTCTCCCATTGAATATTTTTCTCAGGTTTAAGTACATTTAATCCTTGATAATTAGAATCAGATTTTCACTGGCTACAACTTCCACAATTTTTATTGTCCATCCTTTCTCCTGATCTCTCTTCCTGCATTTAAACTATTTCCTCTTTTTCCCCCTCTGTATTTTTTCTTCTTCTACAGCTTCTTCACCTAGTACCCCTCTCATGTCCTTCTTCGTGTATATTTTCTTCCCTTTCCCATTTTTTTTCAATATTGCTGTTTGCACTTGATGGGCCATCCAAAAGTGTCCATTTTTACGCAACCTGCATTCAGGCACATACCTTCTTGCTGTATATTCTATCTTCACATAAGGATTGTAGTGCATGTTTTCACAATCATTAATTCAAAAGAACGTCACCACAAAAGAAATATAATTTAAGCTGACCAGCATATCTTAATGTCCCTCTATGAGCAGCCACAAAATTAATATTTGGCAAGTGTTTTGCCATGTTTTTTATATTTCAAAACAGCTTCCATCCTCCTTCAACCATTATATTTGTTTGAAACCAGAGCGGGACTCAAGCGAGGTATTTCCAACAGTTGTTTAATAAATCCACACCACACAAATGTATAAACGATAAAACATGAACGCCTTCACTCAATACATATGCGTTTTCGTCTCCTTACTCAAGACTTCATCAGATGACCAGTGTATACTTCCATTAATAATATATATACTAAGTTTAATTAACAATCCACCAATAAAATTAAATGGAATACATTCAAAGGATCCAATGATTTTGCACTTAATAAACAATTAAAACTTCAATCCATGGCTTGTCGTATATACACTTCTCATAAAACCAATACAGCTTTCAATAGTGTTTCTTAAAAATAATAAATATATATATAAAATTTAATTTTATTTCCATTTAGCATCATTACTAATGTTTAAAATATAATTAAAACCGTCACTTATTTCTTTCATATTATGTTGTGAATGTTATAAAATCTAAGGAAACAGTGCCCTCTGCTGACTACACTTTTTATTAAATTCAAATACATTCAAAGCTTAGCAGACCTTAATTTCAAAAGTGGCAATATTGAAACATAATCATTTAACCTAGGGGGATTTCCTGCTTCTAGGGTCACTTGCCACCATAATTCCCTAAATTCTATCTTCTCTTCCCATGGGCCTCCCCAATGTCATTTTTAACTTGTTCTAATACCAGAAAAGAAAATTTGGGTTTTATACATAACTTTGAATGCTTGAACAGTTTCCTTGCCCACCGCCATATCATAAATATGTTCATATATCCTTCCTTTTAACATTCTTTCTGTTTTTCCTACATAGAAGGAATTACAAACTGAGCAGATGGCTAAATAAACTATTCCCTTTGATTCACAATTATAATAATCAGTACTAATAATCCATTGTTTCTACTTTCTAAATAATACCTATCTATGTTCATGATATATGTACATTGTGCACAGTGCCCACATTTATATGTGCCCATTCTATTTCTATTAAAATTAGACTTACTATTTTTATTTTCTAAAATATTTCTTATACACTGTGAATTTTTGTATACCGTTTTATAAGGATATTTAGTTATATCCTCCAAATCAGATAGGGAAACAAATCTGTCCCATTTTCTTAAAAAATTTTTTTAATATTATTATTCAAAGCATTATATTCCAAAATCATTGCTTGTTGGTAATTGTCACTAGGTTTCTCTTTGTACTCAATACCTTCATTACTTTGTTCAATATACTTTTGAATAGGTTTGAATCTATTATTTCTTCCTTTTTTCAACCTCCACTCTAATGTCTCTAATGAATTCCATGGGGTAACCACTTTCTATAAACATTTTGTCCAACAGATTACACTCTGTTAAAAAGTCTGTGTCAAGTCTAGTCATACGGGACCTCCTTACAAACTGCCCTTTAACTATATTTTTCTTACAGTGTAGGGGGTGTGCGCTTTGATAATGCAGGAAGGAATTACAAAAAGTAGTTTTTCTATAGATCTTAGTTTCAAATTTTTTTATTTTTCATATATATTTCCAAGTCCAAATACTGCAAACTTTCATTTGAAATTTTATGTGTGAATTTTTAAAATTTTGTAGTATTGTTCATATATATCATGAACTCTTCAAACTTTTATTTTCCTGCTGTCCAAAAAATAACTATATCATCCAAAAATCTACGATAAAGGATCCAACAGGAATTAAATTCAGTATTTAAAATGTATTTTTCTTCCCATTTAGCCAAAACCAAGTTGGCATACGTAGGAGCACAAGCTGCTCCCATAGCAACCCCCTGAATCTGCTGGAAAAATTCTCCATTAAAGTATATGAAATTGTTTTTCAAAACCATATCCGTTAACCAAACATTTGTTAATTTTTTATTTTGTGTTAGTCCCTGGTCCTCATAGACTATTTCCTCAAACATATCCATTCCTGTTTTTTACGGTATAGAAGAAATAAATCTATAATGTCAATAGTTATAAACAACAGATTTTCATGATATAGGTCATTGGATATTTCTCTCAGAAGGTCCCATGAATCCTTTAAAATGGATTTTCTTCCAACCCATAGATGTTTTAATTTTGTATCCACATATTTAGCCAACGGGCAAGTTTTAGACCCTCGGCAGATACTATGGGTCTTAATGGGGGGTCCCTTTCATTTTTGTGAATCTTAGGGATTCCAAATATTGTAGGAACCCTAGGTTTTTCCACTTTTAAGTATGTATATGTTTTGTAATCTATGAGGCCTTCTTGTAGCATATCATTAAGTCATATGTCTATTTTATTATAGGCTATGTTTACTTCATTTTTAGAAACACTAGCATATCTTGAGTCATCCCATAATATAACATTCATCTTACTTTCATACTGTATACTATCCATAATAACCACCCCTCCCCCTTTATCTGGTTTCATCACTCAGATGTTAATATTTCCCCTCAGTTCATCAAATATTTCTCTTTCCTTATTACTTAAATTAGCCTTATATTTAATTTTTCTCTGTTCATTCCTCACCTCCTTCTCAATAATTTTTTCCAGATTTTTTAACTGTGGGTGTAAAGGGGGGTTATAGGTAGTTTTCCATTTTAATTCTTGACTTTTGAACATTTTGTCCATGGGAAATATAATGCTCGAATTAACTTTCCTTAAAAACAATTTGACATCGAGCAATGTTTTAGTTACATCCCCTTTTTTGTATGGAATAAATTTTAAACCTTTAGAAAGTAGGTCAAAATGTTCTTTCTCTAATTTTATATTACTAAAATTGTATATAGCAAAGTCATTGTGTGTATTTTTAACTCCATCTACTATAATCTCATTGTAGTCCCTTATGGTGGGATGGGTATAAGTTAGTACCTCCCCCTCCCCCTTCCCCCCCCCAATGAAACTTTGATTGTTGATGCCCTTCCTTATTCATAAGCCTCTCCGATCTCCGTAAAGGTGGGAAGGCTTGATTATACTCCGGGTCAACTTCTTCCTAGTAATGATTGCCACTTAAACCATTGTCAGGGTTGGGGGTTTCATTGGTCTGTCTGTTCTCATTTATTCTCTTATTGTATCCATATTGGGGTTTAGGATAACTAGTATTACTATCATACTCCTTAACATCTCTTTCTAACTTCTTCAGTTTTATTTGTAACATATCATCACATTTGTCATCTATTTATTTTCATATATTAAAATACTTGTCTTTCTCTTCTCTAATGGTAAATATCAAGTCATTCTTCATACACTGGTCAAGTTCTTCTATGTTTTTCTGTAATTCATCCTGACATCTTGTATTTCCTCTAATAATAAGTCTTAACATATCTAAACCACACTTATTAAAAACTTATATTAATTCATTATAAAATACAGAACCCATTTGTACATTGTTAGGGAACTTACAAACTCGTAGTCCCTTTGGGACTATCTCCCTTGAAATACATTCATTTAAATATTAGTTTTCAATGTCCAGTGTTCTGTATTTAAGCATTAATTTAGCTAATCTGTCCAGTTTTATACAATGTTGTTGTATCTTTCGGCTTTTCCCAGTTAGAGGTCGCCACAGCGGAACTCCGGTCCACTAATGATTGGCAGTAGATTTTTACGTACCGAGTTGCCAGCCCTGATGCACAACCTTCAACGAAGGTACGCCCATTCATGCATGTCTCCACACAGAAGACGCTTTAGCTGAGAATCGAACAGGACAACGTCTTACTGTGAGGTGACAATGCTACCGCAGCACAACAGTTGCCATTACCATCAATTTTAAAAAGATATTTTGTCCATAACCATTCTCTTGTATCTTTCACATTATTAGTTTTAACAGTACCTGTTTGACCCGGTGCTATACTTGGATAATTTCCATTTGTAGGGCGAGTTTTTGTTTCAAAGAAAAAAGAAATGTGATGGTTTTAATTATATTTTAAACATTAGTAATGATTCTAAATGGAAATAAAATTAAATTTTATATATATATTTATTATTTTTAAGAAACACTATTGAAAGCTTTATTGGTTTTATGAGAGGTGTATATACGACAAGTCATGGATTGAAGTTTTAATTGTTTATTAAGTGCAAAACCATTGGATCCTTTGAATGTATTCAATTTAATTTCATTGGTGGATTGTTAATTAAACTTAGTATATATATTATTAATGGAAGTATACACTGGTCATCTGATGAAGTCTTGAGTAAGGAGACGAAAACGCATATGTATTGAGTGAAGGCGTTCATGTTTTATCGTTTATACGTTTGTGTGGTGTGGATTTATTAAACAACTGTTGGAAATACCTCGCTTGAGTCCCGCTCTGGTTTCTGCACTCTAGTTTGGATTTATTGGTGACTTTTAGTGCATTTCCACAATTTTTTTTTGCATTATATTTGTTTCTTTCATCTTCCACTTTAACAATGTTATTAACAGTTTCACAGAACCTGCATGCATTTTTAACATCTAGTTCTTCCAGTTCAGCAATTCTAAACTACAAAGTAACATTTTAACATTTAAACTACTACCAGAAAACAAATAACTGTTCCATGGATAAATACCATTCTTTTTGTCACACAGTTCCAGAAATTTTATCATCAGTTCCTTATCTTCAAAAGTTGTCACAAAATGTTTCTGCCTCTGTCCCTATATTTATAAAAGACTAGCCCCGGGATTCATGAAGCTCAGCGCAAGGCCGGCGTAAGGCTTGCGCTGGCCATGTGGCATATATATGGAGTAGTCGCGCCATATGCATATTAATGAAGGCGCGCAGCCGCCACAGCCATGTGCATAGGAAACGTGTGCGAGTGCATGGGGCGTAACAAAGTTGCGCATGGAGGCGTGTCAATGTCGGCTGTCAATGAGCAACCTAAACTGCTGAATATTATATTCCCCCTGCAATAGTAATCGCACCTATCAGTGTCCGTGGATACTGAAATGTATGCAAAGCATGCAAGATAGTCCCTGCGAACAGAAAATGAAGAATCAAACACAAATGCACGGTAGGGAATAACGGGTCCATACACTTGAACAAATTACATGAAAACCGTGTGCCCGTAGTCCAATGTAGTGTTGATAGCTATACCATGTGGAAGTGAAACGTATCATATGTTAGCGTGCCGCCAGTAGGTACGTCCAGCCCAGTGGAAAGGGTCACCAGTTAACCCATAATGTGAGGGAGGGAACATAGCTGTGCAGATGTGTCCATAACAAAATACATGAGGAGAAATGCAGATATATGTAGTGACCGTATGTCCGAATTGTATCCCACAAGGCATGTAATAGTCACATACAAAAGGTATGTCTGTATCCCACATAACAAATGTGATAGGGAATAGAAAACACATGTAAACGAATCAGGAGCATAGAAACAGCTACAACAATAAGGACATGTAGGCCGAAAGGAACAGTATGACCCGTACCGTCGACTAAGATTACCACCTGTCCCACTTTGCGAGTGACAGTCACTCTGTGGGCAGATGTGTCCTGACACAAACTTGTAAAAATGGCAAATGTCCAGAGAATATAGGACATAATTATTCTGTAGATGTCATGTAATAGTTGCATTAAACATTTTTCACTGAACGTATATTACATAAATGTCATAAGAAACAGAATAAGACACAGAAATGCTACAAGAATAAGCTTAGATATAGGCAAGAATTGTAAGTTCTATCTGACGAACTGACCGTGGGTATGTGTCGGCCTGTAAAATATGCTGTGTTCACCGCAAATGTCACACTGTGGCCAATTGAAAAGGTGGAAACACAACCGTCGACTGTGGGGAGGCATTGTCCACAACAGTCGGACATGTGTAAGGAATAGCTTGGACATAGGAAAAGGTGCCATCCTACCAATGAGTACAACAGGCTGGCAAAATCCGGAAGTCAGCTGTATAATCCAAATGTGTATGTGACACAGTCGAATGGGTAGTACCCAGATATACCAACCAAGTAATGAAAGTGAAGTATGGGCGTGTACCTATGTGCGTGAGGTATAGCATGTGGAAAGCAAACATGGCAGGGTAGTCCACACAACCATAAAGGTACCCGACACATGTAGGGTAGTCAATGTGTTACTCTGGCCGTGTCATGGGCCAACAACCAAAGTAGTGCTCTATGGGGTGTGATGAATTCGCGTGTGAGGGGTGGGTGGTTAATGGTAAAATCCTCAAAGGCGATACTGTGTCGTATGCAGAAAAGGTGAACCGGGGGTGTACGAGGGGGCAGCGGGTGAAGTGGAAAGAAACAAAACCACATGTAGAAACAGCTGCAAGACAAGCAGACAGGCCATAGTGTAGAACACAATCCCACAAACATATGAATATGGAAATGTGCGAGACAAATGTATAGATATGTCACCGTCACATACCCACAGATGGGTCCTGATGGAACTGGCCATAACAAATGCAACACACCTGGATGCATAATGGCCTACCCAGCATACCCTCCACACCACACAACCTGCCTCCATACCAGAACGTCCACCAAATCCAGCCGTACTTGGTCCACTGGTTTGTTGCAGACACAGCTACACACAGTGACCCCTGCACATATGTAGTAGGTACTGTCACCCTAGGCAGTGTGAGGATTGCAAACCATGTATCCCCTGCATGTAAACCCCCCTGCACGTTTTCATAAAGCCACAAATATCTTCGTTATCTGACTTGTTTTGGTCTTGTCCAATTTTTGGGATATCCCTCATGGGATAACCAACCTGTGTAAATAGTAGAATGGGTATGACGACATGATGTCCAATCCTGTAGATATATGGACACAAGCAGAACGTGCAGTGGAGGTCCATGACACTGTCCAGCCCAAGTGGGCATGCATAACCTACTACCCAGGATAAAACACCTTCCCATGACGCACGTGTCCAGACATGAATAGGAGGGAGAATATAATGCACACATTTGCATAGTGGCAAACAGCATGAGGGTGAGGAAGACACTGACGTAAACAGGTCAACCCTGATCAAGTGGGAGGGACACTGACTGTGTGCAGGCATGACCGACCATACCTGTCAACCTGTGTGAGCAAGATATCTGGACAGAGCCGTGAATACAAGTGAGACAAAGGTCCAAAAATAGGAACAATTTGTAAAGATAGCTCTTAGAAACATAGAAATATGACAGAATAACAGTTTGCACATTGGCATTAATGTCCGGAGTATGAAGTCTAAACCCAACTGTCTGTCAGCACGTTCCAACTGCAGTCTTTAATGCTGAGCTATTTCTGTGCCAGAACACAACAGCGTATTACAGAGGTCCATTGTGTGGTGTGTACCATACCACTCAACTGTCCAGATATTCGCAGAATGACTAGGGTTACAACCTGTCCCACTTTTTGAGTAACAGTCCCTCTTAAGGCAGTTTTGTCCTGTGGAAAAAATCAAGACATAGCAAATGTCCTGAGATTTTAGGACAAAATTATTTCCTAAGTTTCTTTAATAGTTGCATAAAACAGTTATTTTATATATGAAACTTCTATATGTTATGTGAAGTAGCATAAGCAATTCAAATGTTACTAGAATAAGCTATTATTTGTGCAGAAAAGGTAAAGTTCTGTACTATGCACGGCTGTAGGTATGTTTTGTCCTGGAAAATCTGACATTTCTACAGAGCATATCCCACTTTGGGCATTTGAAAAGGTGGCAACCCTAAGAATGACCAGAGGTTTGCCTCATATTGTTGTTGTGTGCCTCCGACAATCTGCACCAGTGTGGTAAATAGCTGAAAATTTACATCACTAAATAATGAGAAATATCCTGAGTTTAAGACTCCACATCCTTCAGAAAAGTCATGCTAATGCAAAACCTAGTATTCTATCAACGTTCTAAGCTTGTAAGAGCAATCGTTAAAATGTGTCCTAATTGTCCGCCCATCGTGTAGGTTTTGTGCACTTTTGGTGCTCTAAGAGGTTGAGAGGTATGGTCCATACATATTTAAAGTAACAACCCTTCACATTTGTGTAATGTACAACTGCATACCTGTAGTCACTTCATGTCCAAAATAATATTCCCCATATGACTGTATACAGGTAATAGTCAAATGTGAATGGGAACACCCCTCACCGTGGAGTATGGACTGTAACAACCCCACCCATAATATGTATTGCCAACAGAATAAGCTGCTGACAGGTGCCCAAACACCTGTGTCTATAAACACAGGTAAAACTTCATAATAGGGAGAAACTCCCTGTCCATAAGCTTCGTCTGACATTTGAACTCGGTCAGGGAAGTTCCGTTCACCAGGTGGACAAGCCTAAACCCAGATCACTACATGAACACCCCGACAATCAAAGACCTGTATGTGTCTGGACTATATGCCTTGGTGTTCTGCATATCCTCGGAGTGATTAACAAAGCAGCTGGGGTCCACAGCAGTAGGCAATAGAGAATGTGTAATATGTAGTGCCGCATTTTTCCCAGCAGAAGAATGGATGCCTGTGTTGTAGGTGAAGCGGTGAGGCATATATTGATGTAGCTAAGTACTATGGGTATGCATATCAATGAGGGAGAACACCAATAGAATAGTGGTTCCAGCGTCCGGCCAACATGAATGCAGTCCCGATTGACCTACGACCACTGCACATATAACTTGAAAGTGTAATGAATGCATTCGTGCTGTGCACACATTTAAATATGTAAAGGTGAACGTGTGTTTCGCAGCAGTCCGTAAACCGGAATACAGATATGTAACTGTTACGGTCAGAATTATGAAAGTCCACGTAAGCACAAATATCTATGAAACATATGTAACCCACAATAAGGATATGCAAGTGCACCTGCACGTGTGTAATCCACTCACAGCATAGCAAATGAATGCTGTTTTCTCCACGTTCTATGTACATGGCTCATACTTGTTAACCCCGTAAAGTACGAAACCGGACAAAGCCATGAAAACAACTGGTACAAATAGGGACAATCCCCAGATATTGCCCTAACAAACATAGAAAGTGGATAAAATAACAGGTGTGTCACTAGCATGGATTCTCTGAAGGGTATGAAGTCGTAACCTGAAATGTTTGGCATTATTTACCAACGTCAGTCTTTAATGATATGCCACTAAATTGCCAGATAGACATAAGGTTATGAAAAACGGACCAAAGATAAGAGGCAAACAGCTGTACATGCAGAGAAAATCTGTACAGTTGAAAGGTATGATATGGATATATATATATATATATATATATATATATATATATATATATATATATATATATATATAGATAGATAGATAGATAGATATACACACACACATATATCCACAGACTTAAACCAAAGCAAATTATGAAATGAGGAATGTACAGACATATGTATATATGTACATATATATATCTATACACACACACACGATACATGAATAGATATATACACAACAAACATATGTCCCTGTACATATAACACATGTACATAAATAGGTCACGGTATAGCTATTATGGATAGACAGACAGACATGCATGAAAGATGAATACACTGCTGCTTTCCAAACCATTGCCCAGAAAGTACCAGTGTGACAGGGCCTGCAAGTTCTACACGTTAAACATGAATATAGGTGTCCTTTGCAGGACCCCAAAAATTGATCCCATACGAAGTGTGAACCATCATTGATGCAAAAGACATCACAGCTGCAACTACGATATAGCTGTACATGCAACAGTTTGCATATCTGGCAAGTCATCCTTATATACATCTATACCTGCAACATGTGGTTTACTGCCACCAATTGGTGGTCCAGTGTGACTAATTATGTGCACTTCAGCTGTGCAGCTACTCTATTCACCAATTACACGGCAACAGTGGGGTATAATTGAATTCTCCACTTGGGCGTTGGCCATTTGCCCTGCCTTCGGGGAGACAGCCTGTATTGTGTTTTGTTGTGTGTAATTGCAACTGCTATGTGTAGAGCCAAGTCTATTTTGGAGTCATGTTCCCCGTGGATTGTGTGTGACGGCTTGAGTATGTGGTTCTACCTGTGACTGTACCTGTCATCCCACCCGTCTGATAAAGGACTATTGCAAACACCTGTAACATCGCCATTTGTTCCGTTATATGACGGATACAATTTTGCATGGCGCCTTTAAATGTGTCTCTCACAAGGTATGTTAACGGTTCAGCAGATGTAATTGACTAACCAGATGTTTGGGCTGTGGTTACAGTCTGTATTGCTATTGTTTCCAGTGTGGGGATGTAGGCGGGTGTACGTAGCATATACGGTTTTGGGGGGCTTGCATTTCTACGTAGTCCATATATATGTGTGTGGGCCCCTTTCCTAATTACAGTGCTATCACTTAATAGACTTCTGTTACAGGAATTTACTTTGGGCCATTGTTAATTGGTTTCTATATGGTATGCAGGTGAGGTTGATACTTCCATACCTCCAGATGTACGGCGATATGTGCAGGGATATTTGTAAATGACCACTATCCCGTGTATGTCTGTCCCAGATATTTGCAGTCATTGCAGTGGTGTTGGTGTCAGACCCTCTGTCACATGGCTTGCCACCTTTTCATATGGCCATAGTTGGACACTTGCGGGTCACACAGTGGTGTTTACAGGCTGACATATGGCCACGGTCAGTACACAGGATAGCATATACTTTTATCCTCATTACATACCAATTGTTCTTGGTCCTTAACTACTTATCGGTTTGCATGTAACATTTCCGTTTCTTACATACAGGCATGAGTATTTCCTGCAACTATTGCATAATATTTGGGACATACTAATGTCCTACACTCTCGGACAGTTGCCCTTTGTTTCATATCAGGAAACACCTGCCCAGGGGGGGCTGTCCCTCCTAATGTGGGACAGGTGTTTACCGCATGCCTACGGCTAGCTATACCCACACCTACCGTAATCATCTACCTCCGAGTTGCCACCTACAGACACACAATGCAGACACACACACACACACACACACACACACACACACACACACACACACACACTTTAGACACACGGGAACACACATGGCACCCTCAACACACACATACACAGGCTACATCACTCACAACCACAGTTGTACACGGTACCTACGTGGACCGCACCGCCACCAGCGGTGACTACATGTCCTTACTATCGTCATATTGCTCGCAGTTCTAATGTTCCAGTACTGTGTTCTTTCTGTCTTTCAGCCTCCTGGTTACGCATGTCAGTGTGTGACACATTCCATAGTTGGCGGTATCCTGTTTATTTGTACCTCAAAGGTGTTTTGAATGTCGTCGACCTATCTATATATTTGCAGATGTCAGTGACCCCCTGTATATTGACATATATCACAGTATTGCCCTTTCTATCTGTATTATATATGTGTATATATATATATATATATATATATATATATATATATATATATATACATATCTCGGACAGGGGTGGTGACAGGCACGTTATGCCTTTCATTGTGTGTTTGTCAGTGTATACTGTGTTCCCTGGACTCCGCACGTTTGTATCTGTACCTGTCACATTACACACCTGCCATAGGTTAAGATTACCTCCCATCCCACTTTGCGAGGGACAGTCCCTCTTTGTGCAGTTGTGTCCTGTGAAATATTTGTGAACATAGCAAATGTCCTGCGACTTTGGGACAAACATATTCCCTATAGTTTATGTCATAGTTGCATAAAACACTTATTCTGTATCTGACCCACCTACATGTTACAGGACACGGAACACGTACCTGCGACGATTACTAGAATAAGCTTTTTATCTATGCAAAACACTGATGTTCTGGTTTTTGTACTGGCCGAGTGTATGTGTCATCCTGCAGACATCTGGCATATGTCCCACATTGGTCATTTGAACTGTGGCAACCCTACTGTACGTACATCTTGCCTAGCAATAGTGTTGGGTGATTGTATACATGAATGCCTGTTCCACTCCTGGCAGTGGTCATTCTACCCTTCAGAGCAGGCGCTATTTGTTCAGGGGTGACTAATGCCAGTGTCACCTGTTCTGTACATCATTGACCGTGATATTCACAGTGGTCGGTGACGCTTAGCCCTGTTTCGCGCATATCCGTATAGTCGTATTTAAACATTGCTTACCAGCTGTGGGCAATGCTTATTCCCGCTAACGTGTGCTACACATATTCTGATGACCTGCATCCGGAATGCATTACCCGTGCCATCGGGATTACGTTACATCCCTTGTGGGACGTGAGACTGGGAACATGCACGACAGTCACTGCATGTACCACTTGGACATTTGGGGGTTGTACACGAATTATGTCATTTTGTATGTGCAGTACACTACAGCAGTTACTCCACACTACACTCACACGGATAACTCCGTTAGTTTACAAATTGATGGGTCCAGTTAATGGTATGTCCTTGTGATGTTTACTGGCTGTACTCTGGCATTGGGTAAGTATATCACAATTAGCTACACCCGATAATTTGCTACACTTTCATATGACCATGGATGCAGCATGCCGGGGTGACGAATGCCTGTCATGGGTACATCCCCTGCCTTGACACAACATCCATGATTACATTTTGTGGAGCCCCTCAGTAACACAGCGGGTAATCCATGATGAGTGTGTGTAGGACAGTGCTTACACACATGTGCTCCCGTGATTGCTTCTGCTCCAGTAAGCGACAGTGACTTACTCGATGTTGGGGAGTCACTGTTTGCCCCGTTTGGTGTTTTGCCTCTGACAATCAGGCGTGTACCTACCGATGTACCTGAGAACCTATACACACAGCACCGACAGATGCTGATAGGCGCATCTACTGTTCAGGTGTAGACATTTCCGTGTTCCAATGGCTGTTGCGTGTACAATGTTTGAGGGCTGCCTATGTAGGATTCCACAGTGGGCCACCTATACATCACAATTTACAGGTAGTCGTGTTTGTGTGCCATCCATGTTATTGTGTGTGCAAGTGGAGAGGGGTGTCAGTCTGTGGGAGCCTACACTGTCAAGGTATGTGCTATACATTCCCTCTTTGCCAAGGTGTAGGCATATCGGGCATGCCTCCATCTGCCTACTGGGGCTGACACAGTGTGTCTGTGGTCTGGATCCCTCTGTGCCTGTGTTGGCCTTGGCAATTGCGGTGGGCTGTGAGGCCCTCCCCCATTTTGACCCTGCTGTAGCTGTTTCTGCAGGATCATATTATGTAGCATGGCACATACTATGAAGATGTGGGCACACGTGCCTGGAGAGTACTGCAAGGCTCCACCAGATGTGTCCAAGCACCGGAACCATGATTTCAGCATCCCGAACACACGCTCTATGATGATTCTGGTTTGTGCATGTGCCTCATTATGGCATTCTTGCACTGGTATGTGTGCATTTCTGATAGGGGTCATCATCCATGGCTCCAGTGCATAGCCAGCATCCCCCACAAGGTGGCCTTGTGGGATGTCCCCCCTGACAAATACCTGATACAGCTGTGAGGCATGCCAGATATGGGAGTTGTGGTAGCTTCCAGGGATGCCAGCACACACATCCATGATAATGCCCTGGGCATTGCACATGACCTGGCAGTTGATGGAGTGGAATCCCTTGTGGTTTATGTAGTGCCTACCATACTCTCTGGGTGGTGACTTGATTTGTATGTGCGTGCAGTCTATCACACCCAGTACCTCTGGGTAGTTTGCCACACGGTGGAAGTGACGCATATTGTTGCCAATTCCTCCTGAGTTTGGGGGAAGTATATATACTCATTGGCATGTGGTAACATGGCATCCAGGAACTGGTGTAGTACCCTGGATGCCGATGCCTGTGAGATCCCCATTATATCTCCAGTTGGCCTTTGAAAGGTACCTGTGGCTAGTATTCACAAGCTTACACATACCTTCGTGTCCACTGGGATGGGTTCCCCTCTGTTGTTTCTGGTTCTCAGGCACGGCCGGCACAGCTCTACTATTTGGGCCCCCTGTAACATAACTGCAGTACTTCCCACTCTACAATTTCAACCCATAATTTCTCATTTACTCTCTTTTTATTCCCTTTCCTATTTTAATATTTAATATACTCCCTTTCTTCCATCATCAAAATCCATATTGCTAAATGGTCTGAAAAACCCGTTACAACTGTATCACATACCACCTGCTACCCCAAGCCTTCTGATAATACAAAATAATCAGTTTCAAATCTGTGTCCCCCATTTGCAAGCCTATTAACTTTGGTTTCACACAGCCAACTTACCACATTTTATCACTTCCTGTATTTTTTATATCTTGCCCTTTTTATGTCTTATATTTAAATCACAATTACAGTCCCCTGCTATTATAATGTTCATATTAATGACAACATAGTCTAATATTTAAAGAAACAGGTTCTCTCTTTCCTTACTGGTTGAATATGCAATGGTATAATTCTGTAAGCATGTTCTCCTCATCTCACATCCATAGCAGTTATCCTTCCCATCCTTACCAATATTGCGTCTAGTACTTCCACTGTTTTTTTACACAACACAGCTACTCCAGTACAATGCTCACTTCCGAAGTTCTATATTATGTTATATTTTCATCCCTATTTTTTTCTGTTTCTAATTTTTCTTCATTTGTCAGGAATCTTAATCCTAGAACATAATAATATCCACATTACATTTAGCACACCATTCTAGTGTCTAGTATAGTATTCTAGTATTAGTGTTAATAATACTACTCACAATTACTGAAAGCACTCTGAAATTTGTTTTTCCTTCTTTTTAAGTTTAGGGGAAATATTTTTTAAATTTTCATTTTTCTTATTTTTGCTATTTCTCCCATTGAATATTTTTCTCAGGTTTAAGTACATTTAATCCTTGATAATTAGAATGAGATTTTCACTGGCTACAACTTCCACAATTGTTATTGTCCATCCTTTCTCCTGACCTCTCTTCCTGCATTTAAACTATTTCCTCTTTTTTCCCCCTCTGTATTTTTTCTTCTTCTACAGCTTATTCACCTAGTACTCCCTCTCATGTCCTTCTTCATGTATATTTTCTTCCCTTTCCCATTTTTTTTTCAATATTGCTGTTTGCACTTGATGGGCCATCCAAAAGTGTCCATTTTTTACACAACCTGCATTAGGGCACATACCTTCTTGCTGTATATTCTATCTTCACATAAGGATTGTAGTGCATGTTTTCACAATCATTAATTCAAAAGAACGTCGTCACAAAAGAAATATAATTTAAGCTGACCAGCATATCTTAATGTCCCTCTATGAGCAGCCACAAAATTAATATTTGGCAAGTGTTTTGCCAAGTTTTTTACATTTCAAAACAGCTTCCATCCTCCTTCAACCATTATATTTGTTTGAAACCAGAGCGGGACTCAAGCGAGGTATTTCCAATAGTTGTTTAATAAATCCACACCACACAAATGTATAAACGATAAAACATGAACGCCTTCACTCAATACATATGCGTTTTCGTCTCCTTACTCAAGACTTCATCAGATGACCAGTGTATACTTCCATTAATAATATATATACTAAGTTTAATTAACAATCCACCAATGAAATTAAATTGAATACATTCAAAGGATCCAATGGTTTTGCACTTAATAAACAATTAAAACTTCAATCCATGACTTGTTGTATATACACTTCTCATAAAACCAATAAAGCTTTCAATAGTGTTTCTTAAAAATAATAAATATATATATATAATTTAATTTTATTTCCATTTAGCATCATTACTAATGTTTAAAATATAATTAAAACCGTCACTTATTTCTTTCATATTATGTTGTGAATGTTATAAAATCTAAAGAAACAGTGCCCTCTGCTGACTACACTTTTTATTACATTCAAATACATTCAAAGCTTAGCAGACCTTAATTTCAAAAGTGGCAATATTGAAACATAATCGTTTAACCTAGGGGGATTTCTTGCTTCTAGGGTCACTTGTAACCATAATTCCCTAAATTCTATCTTCTCTTCCCATGGGCCTCCCCTTATGTCATTTTTAACTTGTTCTAATACCAGAAAAGAAAATTTGGGTTTTATACATAACTTTGAATGCTTGAACAGTTTCCTTGCCCACCGCCATATCATAAATATGTTCATATATCCTTCTTTTTAACATTCTTTCTGTTTTTCCTACATAGAAGGAATTACAAACTGAGCAGATGGCTAAATAAACTATTCCCTTTGATTCACAATTATAATAATCAGTACTAATAATCCATTGTTTCTACTTTCTAAATAATACCTATCTATGTTCATGATATATGTACATTGTGCACAGTGTCTACATTTATATGTGCCCATTCTATTTCTATTAAAATTACACTTATTATTTTTATTTTCTAAAATATTTCTTATACACTGTGAATTTTTGTATACCGTTTTATAAGGATATTTAGTTATATCCTACAAATCAGATAGGGAAACAAATCTGTCCCATTCTCTTAAAAATTTTTTTTAATATTATTATTCAAAGCATTATATTCCAAAATCATTGCTTGTTGGCAATTGTCACTAGGTTTCTCTTTGTACTCAATACCTTCATTACTTTGTTCAATATACTTTTGAATGGGTTTGAATCTATTATTTCTTCCTTTTTCAACCTCCACTCTAACGTCTCTAATAAATTCCAGGGGGTAACCTCTTTCTATAAACATTTTGTCCAGCAGATTACACTCTGTTAAAAAGTCTGTGTCAAGGCTAGTTATACGGGACCCCCTTACAAACTGCCCTTTAACTATATTTTTCTTACAGTGTAGGGGGTGTGCGCTTTGATAATGCAGGAAGGAACTACAAAAAGTAGTTTTTCTATAGATCTTAGTTTCAGATTTTTTATTTTTCATATATATTTCCAAGTCCATATACTGCAAACTTTCATTTGAAATTTTATGTGTGAATTTTTTAAATTTAGTAGTATTGTTCATATATATCATGAACTCTTCAAACTTTTCTTTTCCTGCTGTCCAAAAAATAACTATATCGTCCAAAAATCTATGATAAAGGATACAACAGGAATTAAATTCAGTATTTAAAATGTATTTTTCTTCCCATTTAGCCAAAACCAAGTTGGCATACGTAGGAGCACAAGCTGCTCCCATAGCAACCCCCTGAATCTGCTGGAAAAATTCTCCATTAAAGTATATGAAATTGTTTTTCAAAACCATATCCGTTAACCAAACATTTGTTAAATTTTCATTTTGTGTTAGTCCCTGGTCCTCATAGACTATTTCCTCAAACATTTCCATTCCTGTTTTTTACGGTATAGAGGAAAATAAATCTATAATGTCAATAGTTATAAACAACAGATTTTCATGATATAGGTCATTGGATATTTCTCTCGGAAGGTCCCATGAATCCTTTAAAATGGATTTTCTTCCAACCCATAGATGTTTTAATTTTGTATCCACATATTTAGCCAATGGGCAAGTTTTAGACCCTTCGGCAGATACTATGGGTCTTAATGGGGGGTCCCTTTCATTTTTGTGAATCTTAGGGATTCCAAATATTGTAGGAACCCTAGGTTTTTCCACTTTTAAGTATGTATATGTTTTGTAATCTACAAGGCCTTCTTGTAGCATATCATTGAGTCCTATGTCTATTTTATTATAGGCTATGTTTACTTCATTTTTAGAAACACTAGCATATCTTGAGTCATCCCATAATATAACATTCATCTTACTTTCATACTGTATACTATCCATAATAATCACCCCTCCCCCTTTATCTGGTTTCATCAGTCGAATGTTAATATTTCCCCTCAGTTCATACAATATTTCTCTTTCCTTATTACTTAAATTAGCCTTATATTTATTTTTTCTCTCTTCATTCCTCACCTCCTTCTCAATAATTTTTTTCCAGATTTTTTAATTGTGGGTGTAAAGGGGGGTTATAGGTAGTTTTCCATTTTAATTCTTGACTTTTGAACATTTTTTTCCATGGGAAATATAATACTCAAATTAACTTTCCTTAAAAACAATTTGACATCGAGCAATGTTTTAGTTACATCCCCTTTTTTGTATGGAATAAATTTTAAACCTTTAGAAAGTAAGTCAAAATGTTCTTTCTCTAATTTTATATTACTAAAATTGTATATAGCAAAGTCATTGTGTGTATTTTTAACTCCATCTACTATAATCTCATTGTAGTCCCTTATGGTGGGATGGGTATAAGTTAGTATCTCCCCCTCCCCCTTCTCCCCCCGCAATGAAAATTTGATTGTTGATGCCCTTCCTTATTCATAAGCCTCTCTGATCTCCGTAAAGGTGGGAAGGCTTGATTATACTCCGGGTCAACTTCTTCCTAGTAATGATTGTCACTTAAACCATTGTCAGGGTTGAGGGTTTCATTGGTCTGTCTGTTCTCATTTATTCTCTTATTGTATCCATATTGGGGTTTAGGATAACTAGTATTACTATCATACTCCTTAACATCTCTTTCTAACTTCTTCAGTTTTATTTGTACCATATCATCACATTTGTCATCTATTTATTTTCTTATATTAAAATACTTGTCTTTCTCTTCTCTAATGGTAAATATCAAGTCATCCTTTATACACTGGTCAAGTTCTTCTATGTTTTTCTGTAATTCATCCTGACATCTTGTATTTCCTCTAATAATAAGTCTTAACATATCTAAACCACACTTATTAAAAACTTATATTAATTCATTATAAAATACAGAACCCATTTGTACATTGTTAGGGAACTTACAAACTCGTAGTCCCTTTGGGACTATT
The DNA here is from genome assembly GCF_019279795.1 of Protopterus annectens. Classification (NCBI taxonomy): domain Eukaryota; kingdom Metazoa; phylum Chordata; order Ceratodontiformes; family Protopteridae; genus Protopterus; species Protopterus annectens. The sequence goes on from NC_056726.1 coordinate 722,982,506, forward strand.
TCCCTTGAAATACATTAAATTAAATATTCGTTTTCAATGTCCAGTGTTCTGTATTTAAGCATTAATTTAGCTAATCTGTCCAGTTTTATACGATGTTGTTGTATCTTTCGGCTTTTCCCGGTTAGAGGTCGCCACAGCGGAACTCCAGTCTGCTAATGATTGGCAGTAGATTTTTACGTACTGAGTTGCCAGCCCTGACGCACAACCTTCAACGAAGGTACGCCCATTCACGCATGTCTCCACACAGAAGACGCTTTAGCTGAGAATCGAACAGGACAACGTCTTACTGTGAGGCGACAATGCTACCGCAGTACCACAGTTGCCATTACCATCAATTTTAAAAAGATATTTTGTCCATAACCATTCTCTTGTATCTTTCACATTATTAGTTTTAACAGTACCTGTTTGACCCGGTGCTATACTTGGATAATTTCCATTTGTAGGGCGAGTTGTTGTTTCAAAGAAAAAAGAAATAAGTGACGGTTTTAATTATATTTTAAACATTAGCAATGATTCTAAATGGAAATAAAATTTAATTTTATATATATATTTATTATTTTTAAGAAACACTATTGAAAGCTTTATTGGTTTTATGAGAAGTGTATATACGACAAGTCATGGATTGAAGTTTTAATTGTTTATTAAGTTCAAAACCATTGGATCCTTTGAATGTATTCAATTTAATTTCATTGGTGGATTGTTAATTAAACTTAGTATATATATTATTAATGGAAGTATACACTGGTCATCTAATGAAGTCTGGAGTAAGGAGACGAAAACGCATATGTATTGAGTGAAGGCGTTCATGTTTTATCGTTTATACGTTTGTGTGGTGTGGATTTATTAAACAACTGTTGGAAATACCTCGCTTGAGTCCCACTCTGGTTTCTGCACTCTAGTTTGGATTTATTGGTGACTTTTAGTGCATTTCCACAATTTTTTTGCATTATATTTGTTTCTTTCATCTTCCACTTTAACAATGTTATTAACAGTTTCACAGACCCTGCATGCATTTTTAACATCTAGTTCTTCCAGTTCAGCAATTCTAAACTACAAAGTAACATTTTAACATTTAAACTACTACCAGAAAACAAATAACTGTCCCATGGATAAATACCATTCTTTTTGTCACACAGTTCCAGAAATTTTATCATCAGTTCCTTATCTTCAAACGTTGTCACAAAACGTTTCTGCCTCTGTCCCTATATTTATAAAATAATAGCCCCGGGATTCATGAAGCTCGGCGCAAGGCCGGCGTAAGGCTTGCGCTGGCCGTGTGGCGTATATATGGAGTAGTCGCGCCATATGCATATTAATGAAGGCGCGCAGCCGCCACAGCCACGTGCATTGGAAACGTGCGCGAGTGCATGGGGCATAATGAAGCTGCGCATGGAGGCGTGTCAATGTTGGCTGTCAATGAGCAACCTAAACTGCTGAATATTATATTCCGCCTGCAATAGTAATCGCACCTATCAGTGTCCATGGATACTGAAACGTATGCAAAGCATGCAAGATAGTCCCTGCGAACAGAAAATGAAGAATCAAACACAAATGCATGGTAGGGAATAACGTGTCCCTGCACTTGAACAAATGACATGAAAACCATGTGCCCGTAGTCCAACATAGTGTTGATAGCTATACCATGTGGAAGTGAAACGTATATGTTGGCGCGCTGACAGTAGGTACGTCCAGCCCAATGGAGAGGGTCACCAGCTGACCCGTAATGTGAGGGAGGGAACATAGCTGTGCAGATGTGTCCATAACAAAATACACAAGGAGAAATGTAGATATATGTAGTGACCGTATGTCCGAATCATATCCCACAAGGCATGTAATAGTCACATACAAAAGGTATGTCCGTATTTCACATACCAAATGTGATAGGAAATAGCATACGCATGTAAACGAAACAGAAGGAGGACACATGTAGGCTGAAAGGAACAGTATGATCCGTACCATTGACTAAGATTACCACCTGTCCCACTTTGCAAGCAACAGCCCCTCTGTGGGCAGATGTGTCCTGACACAAACTTGTAAAAATGGCAAATGTCCAGAGAATATAGGACATAATTATTCCGTAGACGTCATGTAATAGTTGCATTAAACATTTTTCACTGAACGTATATTACATAAATGTCATAAGAAACAGAATAAGACACAGAAATGCTACAAGAATAAGCTTAGATATAGGCAAGAATTGTAAGTTCTATCTGCCGAACTGACCGTGGGTATGTGTCAGCCTGTAAAATATGCTGTGTTCACCGCAAATGTCACACTGTGGCCAATTGAAAAGGTGGAAACACAACCGTCGACTGTGGGGAGGCATTGTCCACAACAGTCAGACATGTGTAAGGAATAGCTTGGACATAGGAAAAGGTGCCATCCTACCAATGAGTACAACAGGCTGGCAAAATCCGGAAGTCAGCTGTATAATCTGAATGTGTATGTGACACAGTCGAATGGGTAGTACCCGGATATACCAACCAAGTAATGAAAGTGAAGTATGGGCGTGTACCTATGTGCGTGAGGTATAGCATGTGGAAAGCAAACATGGCAGGGTAGTCCACACAACCATAAAGGTACCCGACACATGTAGGTTAGTCAGTGTGTTACTCTGGCCGTGTCATGGGCCAACAACCAAAGTAGTGCTCTATGGGGTGTGATGAATTCGCGTGTGAGGGGTGGGTGGTTAATGGTAAAATCCTCAAAGGCAATACTGTGTCATATGCAGAAAAGGTGAACCGGAGGTGTACAAGGGGGCAACGGGTGAAGTGGAAAGAAACAAAACCACATGTAGAAACATCTGCAAGACAAGCAGATAGGCCATAGTGTAGAACACAATCCCACAAACAAATGAATATGGAAATGTGCGAGACAAATGTATAGATATGTCACTGTCACATACCCACAGATGGGTCCTGATGGAACTGGCCATAACAAACGCAACACACCTGGATGCATAATGGCCTACCCAGCATACCCTCCACACCACACAACCTGCCTCCATACCAGAACGTCCACCAAATCCAGCCGTACTTGGTCCACTGGTTTGTTGCAGACACAGCTACACACAGTGACTCCTACGCATATGTAGTAGGTATTGTCACCCTAGGCAGTGTCAGGATTGCAAGCCATGTATCCCCTGCATGTAAAACCCCCTGCACGTTTTCATAAAGCCACAAATATCTTCGTTATCTGACTTGTTTTGGTCTTGTCCAATTTTTGGGATATCCCTCATGGGATAACTAACCTGTGTAAATAGTAGAATGGGTATGACGACATGATGTCCAATCCTGTAGATATCTGGACACAAGTCAGAATGTGCAGTGGAGGTCCATGACACTGTCCAGCCCTAAGTGGGCATGCATAACCTACTACCCAGGATAAAACACCTTCCCGTGATGCACGTGTCCAGACACGAATAGGAGGGAGAATATAATACACACATTTGCATAGTGGCAAACGGCATGAGGGTGAGGAAGACACTGACGTAAACAGGTCAACCCTGATCAAGTGGGAGGGACACTGACTGTGTGCAGGCGTGACCGACCATACCTGTCAACCTGTGTGAGCAAGATATCTGGACAGAGCCGTGAATACAAGTGAGACAAAGGTCCAAAAACAGGGACAATTTGCCGCATTTTTCCCAGCAGGAGAATGGATGCCTGTGTTGTAGGTGAAGTGGTGAGGCATATGTTGATGTAGCTAAGTACTATGGGTATGCATATCAATGAGGGAGAACATCAATAGAATAGTGGTTCTGGCATCCGGCCAACGTGAATGCAGTCCCGGTTGACCTACGACCACTGTACATATAACTTGAAAGTGTAATGAATGCGTTCGTGCTGTGCACACATTTAAATTTGTAAAGGTGAACGTGTGTTTCGCAGCAGTCCGTAAACTGGAATAAAGATATGTAACTGTTACGGTCAGAATTATGAAAGTCCACGTAAGCACAAATATCTATCAAACATATGTAACCCACAATAAGGATATGCAAGTGCGCCTGCACGTGTGTAATCCGCTCACAGCATAGCAAATGAATGCTGTTTTCTCCACGTTCTATGTACATGGCTCATACTTATTAACCCCGTAAAGTACGAAACCGGACAAAGCCATGAAAACAACTGGTACAAATAGGGACAATCCCCAGATATTGCCCTAACAAACATAGAAAGTGGATAGAATAACAGGTGTGTCACTAGCATTGATTCTCTGAAGGGTATGAAGTCATAACCTGAAATGTTTGGCATTATTTACCAACGTCAGTCTTTAATGATATGCCACTAAATTTCCAGATAGACACAAGGTTATAAAAAACGGACCAAAGATAAGAGGCAAACAGCTGTACATGCAGCGAAAATCTGTACAGTTGAAAGGTATGATATGGATATATATATATATATATATATATATATATATATATATATATATATATATATATATATATACACATATATCCACAGACTTAAACCAAAGCAAATTATGAAATGAGGAATGTACAGACATATGTATATATGTACATATATATAGCTATACACACACGATACATGAATAGATATATACACAACAAACATATGTCCCTGTACATATAACACATGTACATAAATAGGTCACGGTATAGCTATTATGGATAGACAGACAGACATGCATGAAAGATGAATACACTGCTGCTTTCCAAACCATTGCCCGGAAAGTACCAGTGTGACAGGGCCTGCAAGTTCTACACATTAAACATGAATATAGGTGTCCTTTGCAGGACCCCAAAAATTGATCCCGTACGAAGTGCGAACCGTCATTGATGCAAAAGGTATCACAACTGCAACTATGATATAGCTGTACATGCAACAGTAGCAGGTGCAAGGGTAATAACACATGGGTCGATAGAATGTATGACATACGACCTGATATCCGGAGAGTGGGGAGTGCTCAGAAGTGTCCTCACACTTTATTATCGCTCACATTAAACATGTCTAATGGGTACTGTGGAGGGGTGTCAGGTATGGGAATCATGGGTATGCAGAAATGGGCCTAGGTGTTGGTTGGCACAGATCTATTAGGTACGCCCTATGGGAGTGATCAATATACCTATGTGGGTATAGCACACGCCTATATTCTCCAAAAAGGTGCAACCCATCTACTGGATATTGTGGAAACCATTGGGGGAAGACGTAGGGACCTATATCAGTGTCATGTAGGTGATTATCATGGATGGACATGCGTACGACCAAGATGGTAACCATACCTGCCAAACTTTCAGAATAAGACAGCAGGACTAAGGCATAGTACATGAAATACAAATAGGGACTATATTAAATATACCCCAGACAAAGTCAAAACATTGATAGAATAATGGCGTAGTCAGGAATATGAATGTTATGAGAGTTAGTAATCATGAAATAGAAATGTCAGTCATTATTACCTAACCGCACAGTCCGTCATGCCTTGCCAGCAATCTACCAGAAAGGCACATTATTATGACAAATGTAACAGAATCATAGGTCAAACTTTGGGGCATTTACCCATAATGTGTACAGGTGAGAGGTATGAAGGTAACCAGTCCTAAATAAATGTACAGAACTAGTGATACTAGGTGGACAGGTGAGAAGAAAGACGTCAGGACAAATAACAAAACATGTACAAGTCAAAAGCATGTATTTCCACAAATGTGAATGACAACGTATGCCCTGTGAAAGTCAATGTGGAAGGTTAATAGACTCAAAAGACATGTGTCCCTCAGGGTGTCATGCAGTGTCACCGATACAGTGTCCAGTCCCCCATACTCATACGTGAGCTCTGCCACTGACAGAAAGCACAAATACTGGTGTACACATAAGGTATATGATAGAATAATTAGTGTGGATAAGCACCTGTTGGCCTGTGTGAGGAATATAACCCTCTGGGTGGGTATGTCCTGCAATAGGAATGTAATAGCATCTGGCCTGTCATGGTGCCATATATTGTGTGTATTGGTGTAATAAAATTGATATCCTGTATCAGAAACATACCTCGCAACTGTACAGAGTCTCGCAGAATGTGCAGATGTATGCCTCATATGTTTGGTGTGTTCCTCTTACAATCTGTACCTGTCTGGCAAATACCTGAGAACTGACTTCATTAAATAATAACAAACATTTGAGTTTAAGACCCCAAATCCCTCAGAAAAGTCATACTAATGCAAAACCTATTATACTGTCAACTATCTACTTTTGTAAGAGCAATATTTAAACTCTTCCCCTATTTGTCCCCCCATCATGTTAGGCTTTGTGGAAGCATAGCACAGCGCCACGAGAACGTGCTGCGCTTCAAAACAAGTCAAATATGTATAATATACATACAAAATGTAGGTTTAGTTAGATGTTAGTACACCATGCAGATGAATGGCAAGCTGGAGACAACATGGCTACTGCATACTGGTTGTTATGTGTGGAAGCGCTCTGTCAAAGATGTAACGAAACATTTGTAGGCAATGTGATGCAAGTGAGGCTGAGGATAGTGAATCACAACATGTCATGCCATATGGGCCAAGCCTCTACAGTGTAGTGCAGGTTAAGGGGATTATTAGAGTAGAAGATAGGTGACAACATGAGTGTGTATGTATAAAACACTGTAATCTCACCGGAGCAGTGTCACATGTTTGCTGTCAGTACTCAGTGGAAGAGGCCTGTTATGAGGTATCCTAGGGAATGTCAGGAGACTGACGGTGTACACCATGGATACCACCGATGTGACCTGCAAACCTGCCCACAGTGTGTCTGCGCCCATGCACACCAGTAAGCCAGAGTAAGCATGTGTGCGCGCGTGTTACCCGTGTGCATGTGTGGAAGAATGAGTAAGCTAGTGTATGAATGGTGAAGCCCGTGTAATGTTGTGTATGCCAGTGTATGCATTTGTAAGCATGTATACATGTGTACTACACACATCACACACGTACTGCACACTCAGACACACATGCTGCCAATACTACACACATCAGTGAAATGGCACATGGATGGAGAATACATCATCAGAATTAACAGTGCTGTAAACTATGCTACATTGATGGTCATAGCTGCAATGCATCATGCCTGCTGATATACAACTGGAAGTAACACACTGTGTGTTAACAGCATGCTAACATCAATACAGTGGAATAAAGCCACTGTGTGCATCATCACCAGGTTAGTCTGATCCTGCATCAATGTTACACATCACAGGTGGTGGCACAGGTGATATCATATGCACAGGGTGTGGTGTTACATTTCCAGAGCTGTCATTGAGCCATCCAATGTACACGTAGGTGTGTGTGTGTGAGGAACAATGGTTATTGCATGGCCCAATGGTGATGCAATGGGTTTGTGTATGTGATAACCATAGCTGTTTGTGGTAAGAGTGTGTGTGTCTGCATATACACAGGTACAGCATGTGTCAGCCATATACAGGAGGTTGTGGGACAGTCACAGACTGTACCTGCCAGGCTGTAGAGATCGCCATTACTGGCCATGGACACCCCTCCATGCATCCAACACAACCCAGTCCTGCACCTGTCAATGTATACACATACAGTACTGGGATCTGTACCACAACTTGTGGATAAACGTGAGTCTGTAATGTTAACCTGAGTTGCATAGAATTGTCAGTTACTACATACGGATATGAGCCATACTCACACTCCAATGTAATAACTACTGCTGACTGTTGCCGAGATGTGCATACAACCATTCAAAGGTGCTGTACTAACATTGTTTCCAATGCCCGTGTAATACCCAGCAACACAATAACTGGTCACTACACAAGTATAACCCATGATCACTACAGCACACAGTATGTGCACTATCACAGAGCCATAGCAGATGTACATACATCCAAGGTGCTCACGTACAGATAATGCAGCACATTCATGAGTGATAATCCCAACATACATATCTATATACTATATATATATATATATATATATATATATATATGTGTGTGTGTGTGTGTGTAGATAGATACATACACACACACACACACACACACACACACACACACACACACACACAACACACGTGGCAGGGTTGGGAGAAGAACACAAACGTAACCACTGTACCACACGACAGCATTACACAGTTACAGAATGCGCTACAGTGATTAGTAGATCACAGGATTCACACAGGCATACGTCTAGCCTGCAGACAGCAGCATCAAAGGCAAAGACACCGCACGGATGTTATGGAGAGTGAATACTGTAAAAGCAATGTACTGTTGTCATGCAGCTGGAAACACACACACACACACACACACACACACACACACACACACACACACACACTTGGCAGGGCTGGGAGTCGAACATACACCTAACTACCCTATCACACCACAGCATGACGCATTTACAGAACGCGCTACCGAGATTACTAAACACAGCAGTCCCAGAGGCAGACATCCAGGCGCGTGTCATCATCCGCAAAGGCAAAGATGTCGGTAGGAAATATCTGTGGTGTGAGGCGTCTAAAAGCAAGACTGAGTCCCCAGGTGGATGGGAGCATGCGCGCGCGCACACACACACACACACACACACACACACACACACACACACACACACACACACACACACACACACAGGCTGGGAGTCAAACATACACCTAACTACCCTATCACACTACAGCATGATGCATTTACAGAATGCGCTGCCGAGATTACTAAACACAGCAGTCCCAGAGGCAGACATCTAGGTACGTGTCATCATCCGCAAAGGCAAAGACGTCGGTAGGAAATATCTGTGGTGTGAGGCATCTAAAAGCAAGACTGAGTCCCCAGGCGGACGGGAGCATGCGCAAACACACACACACACACACACACACACACACACACACACACACACACACACACACACACACACACACACACTTGGCAGGGCTGGGAGTCGAACATACACCTAACTACCCTATCACACTACAGCATGATGCATTTACAGAACGCGCTGCCGAGATTACTAAACACAGCAGTCCCAGAGGCAGACATCTAGGTGCGTGTTATCATCCGCAAAGGCAAAGACGTTGGTAGGAAATATCTGTGGTGTGAGGCATCTAAAAGCAAGACTGAGTCCCCAGGCGGACGGGAGCATGCGCAAACACACACACACACACACACACACACACACACACACACACACACACACACACACACTTGGCAGGGCTGGGAGTCGAACATACACCTAACTACCCTATCATGCTACAGCATGACGCATTTACAGAATGCGCTACCGAGATTACTAAACACAGCAGTCCCAGAGGCAGACATCTAGGCGCGTGTCATCATCCGCAAAGGCAAAGACGTCGGTAGGAAATATCTGTGGTGTGAGGCATCTAAAAGCAAGACTGAGTCCCCAGGTGGACAGGAGCATGCGCGCAAACACACACACACACACACACACACACACACACACACACACACACACACACACTCTTGGCAGGGCTGGGAGTCGAACATACACCTAACTACCTTATCACACTACAGCATGACACATTTACAGAACGCGCTACCAAGATTACTAAACACAGCCGTCCCAGAGGCATATTTCTAGGCACGTGTCATCATCCGCACTGACAAGGACACCGACAGGGATTGTATAGAGAGTGATCAGTCTGAAAGCATACAGACATATTACTGTCCCACGGTAGATGTAGACAAACACACGGCAGTGGTGTGATCGGGGCAACATAAGATTTACGGAGCATCACAACAACAAGACATAGACACGGGACGCACCACAGACAGTACACCCTTCAAGATAGTCGACCAGTGTGTACTCGGTAGGCATCCATCGTGACGTTGAAAATGGACATCTGTTGCCTGGATGACCACCATGGCTATACAGGATGTCAACAGCCATGCCCATGCACAGAGGGACATCACTGACACAAGGTGTCACTGGCCATGGCCACATGCTTAGTAATACACGTCTGTTCGGACTGTACTGTGTGTCAATCTACACAACGGCATACTGGGCATGCTCACACACTTGCAAAGGGCCGTCTTGCATGCAGACGGAGTCTCAACATGCAAGGGCTCAGTTTGGACTGTCGTGTGTGTCCATCTACACAACAGTGTACTGGGCATGCTCACACACTTAGCAGTTGCAAAGGGCCATCTTGCATGCAGATGGAGTCTAAACACGGAAGGGCACTGTAAGGTATAACTGTCCCCATGCACAGGGTGGGCCATTCTGCACGCAGACAGAGTCTAAACACGGAAGGGCACAGTAAGGTATAACTGTCCCCACACACAGGGTGGTCACACACATGCAGTGACCAGTACACACTCAGCTGCCATCACAACTGTCACAGGTGCAGATCACAGACATACACACCGCAGTCTACACTGTAGCCCTCGAGACATCACCATGTCATTGCTGCAGCAATACACAGCCATACATTACCACAACACCGTGTGACACATGACCAGTGGACTGTACAGAGGTCTACAGCAACTGTGCAGAGTACACATGTACTGACAGGGTTCCAAGGTGTTATGCATTGCAATTATACCACTATACATGACCAGGTCAGCTCAAGACATACCAGGGGCCCCGGGTCTTACACAGCTGTGACAGATGAGTGTTGCTGTACACCAACGAACACATATGTTTCGATATGTCAAACATGTGATTGTAGTGGATGTGTGCATGGACCACACACACAACACATATGTACATAGCTAAGCCTTTGCTGTCCCCCATGCAGAACAGTGGCCTAAGCAATAATACTCACGCAAATGGAAGGTGGGTCCATGTCTGTTGAATGCTCACAGTACAGGAGGTAGCAATGTTGACGGAGGACACATTCCACTGTAGTAGTCGCCCATGACACCCGAGATATCATACCACAGTCCATGTGTTATGTATGTCAACACACATGTCCACCAATAGCAATGCATACAAACATGGTTACAGGAGACACATGTAGGACCAACGCGCATGTACAATCTGTACTGTGCATGCAGCAACCATGTATGTGCAGTGGCCAATGTCCGTAACACAGCTGTGCCTAACTACAACATGCAGTCGCAATGCAGCCCCATCATTGACACCTGTATATGGTCACATAAAGACAGTACGGTTGGTTGTACATCACGTATGGAGGGATGTGTGTACATAAAGTGGTGATCCACCTGTGTAGATGTATGTGTGCCGGGGATGGCTCACATGTGTATCACACACCATCCTACCATGCCATGTGCAAACAGTACGCTATATCACTGTTACTTGACGGTGATGACATAATGCATACACAGTGGTCAGGTGTTACCAACTGTATGTCATGTGACACCTGTAACACTGACATCCTCCCATGTGCATATAGCCATACAATTGCCAGACATAGCATTGGTACACATACTGTGGACATTACCGCTGCATGTCTATCAAACGGCTCATCATATGGCAGGTATATCATTCCCAGCACTGCCATGTGTGTCCGCTTGTGTGACCACACATGCCACATATGGTGGGGACTACGTCCCAGTTGTAACACATCCCTATACACCATTGTAGAGATCTGTACATACTGCAGTGTGGAAAGCATGATGTCGGCAGGTGTGGTGCATCACACACATCTGCTGTCCGTACACACATATCTGGTCACCCCAGTGTGTGTGTGTGTATATATGTATGTATGGCTGTCTGGTGCTTGGTGTGAGGGTGTATGCTACCATACAGTGGAAACTAACCCCTCATGGTGATGCAGTCTACTACCCTGTTGATGCCATCGGTCCCATCCATACTGGCTACCTGTGCATGTCCCTTCTCTGTGCCAAGTTGTGTGGGTGCAAAGTGCTGCGAGGGTGATGACCACATAGGCAAGGGTCCACACCTCAACACTATGGGGTGTGCATTATAGTACTGTAGACCCCGTGAATGTGGCCATGTTCCTGTACTGTGACAGGGTATTACTGCTACACAGTGTGGCCTCATGCTATCAGGTGGCCTCTAACATCATCATTGGCAGACCGCTGTGTACAACCGCTGCACCATGTCAACATACCTGTAATGGTTCCCGGTATGTATGTCACATCTCTGTCTGCTGTAGCCTGTTCAACTGACCACATGCTTCAGGTGCAGTATATGTGCGGACATCTGTGTCATGTTCGGACACATGTGTCATGTTCGTCTTTCCAACAGGCAGGTTGAGGGTACGTTTAGCATGCTGATATTGCCATATGAGCCTGTTAGTACTCCACAGTTACACATGGGGGACTGCAAACACTGCTACCTGTAGGCACATGCCAGTACACCATAGGAGGGAACCAGGGAATCATTACCAACATGCTGTTACTGTTGTAACCGAGACACATACTGTGAACATATCACAATGCATGCTGCACCTGGACTACATGGTATGACTGGTGCATGTCAACAGTACACCACTGATGTCACATACACATCTCTCAGTATTCACACATGACCAATGCAACATACACATCCCTCAATATGCATACACAAGTAATGTTAGATACACCTCTCACATCTCTCAGTATTCACACATGACCAATGCAACATACACATCCCTCAATATGCATACACAAGTAATGTTAGATACACCTCTCACATCTCTCAGTATTCACACACGACCAATGCAACATACACATCCCTCAATATGCATACACAAGTAATGTTAGGTACACCTCTCACTATTCTGTTCACCCTGTGCATCAGACCATTTGAGCATATCCCTGCACTCAGTATTTACACACAACCAATGCAACATACACATCCCTCAATATGCATACACAAGTAATGTTAGATACACCTCTCACTATTTTGTTCACCCTGTGCATCAGACTATTTGAGCATATCCCTGCACCGATGGTGTGAATGACAGGGATGAGGCACAGGCTTCATCATATGCACAGGGTGATACTGTTTGCCAGGGGCATAGGCTGCACCAAAGGATGACATCATGTGTGTGGGTAAGGGCCGGTGATTTGAATGGACATGTCTGTTCCATATGCATGTAGGTGTTGTGGAGCCCTACAGTTGTGTTTGCTGTGTGCGTGTATGTGTGCACACAGTTCTGTCATTTGTGAGGCCTACACAAGGGTATTATGGACAGCTCCAGATTGTACAGACCAGGTTGTACAGCTCACTGTGACCGGACACGGCCATGTGTCCTGTGCCTGCCAGGGGTTGCATGGGCACTACTAGGCAGAGGTACAGAATGGCTACTGTCCAATGACACATGGCCACAGGAACCGTGTCCCTGCCAGGAATGTCCAGGGCCACGTCCACGTGGCGTGCTGTGACCTGGTGTGGACAGCGCAGCACCAGCTGCACTGCTACAGCTTCCAGCACTATGGGAGCGGCCATGTGAGGTGGCACGCTCACGTTGACCTGCACTAGGTGGTGTAGCTGGCCTACGTCCATGTGTCCTACACCTCACCCCTACCAGATGTTCCAGCACAGACAGCTCATGCTCGCGGATTGCCATGCCGCGGTCGAGGATTTTGACCATGTCACCCAATCGCCTGTCCAGAACACCAGCAAGCTGCTGTTGAGGACCTGCCAATGCCTGGATGTTGTTGTTTAGGGTACTGATAGCACCCCTCTGCAGCCTCTGCCCTTCTCTGTTCTGCTGTTCGGCACATGCCTGTGTCGCCATTACAGTCTGGAACATGTGTCTGGTGATGCCAGCTGCTGCGCTATGTCCTGCAGGTGCATGTCTGCCAGAGGTCCTCCTACGAGCAGCAACAGCCACATGCCTATGTGGCACATCTGCAGTCAGTATACTGCCACCATGGTGTGGAGACACACCTTCTGTAGCCACCACACGTTCCTGTTCAACGCTAACAAACGCTGACTGTCCTTCCTCTATGGCCACTGTAGATGCGGTATGTGTTGGCAGCTGAACTGTGTGCGGGGAAGAGGGGGACATTGCTGGGATGGCAACCGTTGGCACAGATTCCACCCCTGACATCCCTGCCTGTACCTCGTGCATATGTTCATCACTGCTAGCATCTGTGGGGACACTATCAGATGGACCGCAGGAGGGTAACGCACCTACATCACCTGTGAATGCAAAGAAAGACTCTAAATTACAATAGACACACACACACACACACACACACACACACACTGACACACACACACACTGACACACACACTGACAAACCATGCATGTGAGATGACAGATGGCATGCAACATGCTTGTGATACAGCTGACAGCATGCAGCTCAGACATCAATAGTGTTTGCAAGCATACCCCCTGGAATGCACACTACAGCAGGCAGGTGTCATATCATTATCCATGCAATTCACACGATCATGGTAGTATGCATGCATCCCCGTGATACACCATGTGGACCAGAACAGGATAACAGTACACATGGCTGACGTGACCTTGACATGTATTCTGCTGACGTGTGCATTAACATGTATGCATGCCTGACACAATGGTGTCCTGACACATGTACAGCGTCGTACTGGGTATCACATTGCGGTGTTGTCCATATGCCCTACAGATAGAATGCATGTTGAGCAAACATGCATGGGCATGGTAGGGGACTGTGAGCCGTCTACATTGCTGTACAGTGTCATGTACAGACACTGTGCTATTGCATGGCATCATGAGGCATCTATATTGCTAAACAGTGCATGTTATGTATGCATTGCATATCCAGAACTGCATGCATACCCATGACATACCTGTGGATTGTGGCCTACGATGCTGAGGTGTATACACACCCAACCATGCTGTGTCATGTGACAGGTCACTGGAGGACATACAGATGACACCCCTGCACGATGACTACAGAGTGTTAGCTGCCTGGCAACCATGTCCACACATAGCGGACCTGTCACGTCACCATTTCACACATGACATTGATGTACCACACACACAAGGTGCACAGCTAACAGTGATGTCCTACGGCGGGAGGGGAAAAGTACAGTATCTGTGGCCTGGTGTCACTGTCAGTGGAATCTGTGAAGGTGACTACCGTCATGCTATGACACAGACATCCTGTTCAACACATCTTATGAGGTACATGTCACTGACACCTCCACTAGCTGTGCACAGGCATTTAGGATGTGCAGCGTACCATATCACCTGTACAATCGGTCTAGTATGGCTGTAATTGGACCATGTGTGGACAAAGTGGGACAGGGTGTATCCACATCCCGTCTTCTGTGTGGCTACATGTCTCTGGCCATCCCCCATGGTCATGTGTGCACATGTGTTGGTCATGTATGTGATGGCCATCTATCACACATGTTTGTGTTGTCCCATATGACATACACCCATAGATGTTGGATATGTCACCATCCACAGGGCTATGCAGACAACAGGTGTATGTGTGGTATGTGGGGTATGGGTTATGGGAAATTGTGACAATATTTCAACCAAAACGCTACGTGTCTCAGACATGTCGGATGGAACATCACAATGTGTGAAACCATTGCAGGGGCATATAACACAATGGTGACGCCTGTGGTCTGCCCATATCACTGCTCACTGTGCGGTACTGGTTTGTGTACCACACGTTTTGTTCCACTGTATAGTACATATGCCTCCATTGTAGAACACCTCCACCATTGTATGCACAGCTGGACACACATGTAGCAATGACAAATACTGTAGTTTCATGTCTGTGTATCATTTCAGTTGTATATATTGCACATGGGTGGCCTGTGTGGATGATGGGTGATACGACCTGTATATCCATGTATTAACTGGCCACATGGTGAATAGATCTATGCTTTGACATGCCTGATACCGATGACAGTCTCACCTGCAATGGACTCTTGTCTGTGCGGCACGCCAGAGGTACCTGTATAGGGTGATACAGCAGTATGAGCATTATCCATGACTGTATGACAGCCACAGGGTGCACAGTGCAAGTTAACACATTCGCCTGTACAATAGCATATAGTCAGCACATGTGTGCATACCATACCTCTTAACCTCTTAGAACAATAAATGTGGACAAAGCCTACTATGATGGGGGACATATAGGGAAAACTGTGACATATTGCTCTTACTAACTTAGAAATTTGCTAGACTAATAGGTGTGCATGCACATGGGTTTTACACGGAATGTGCAGTCGTAAAACAAATGTATGTCATCTTTTAATGAATCCATTCCTCAGCTATTTGCCAGAAAGGGACAGATATTAAGGGGGAACACACCGACAGTATTTATTTTATTTATTTATTTTACATTTGTTGACCGGGCTAGTCCAGCTGGATATATGTCCATTTTCAGTGGAGGCCCGGGGAGAAAAGCTCCATAAATTACAACAATATAAAAGGTCAAGACAAAGACAATAACAGTATAATTTGGTACATAAGAAGTTTTAACAATTATAGTACAAGATTATATACTTTATATTTCAGTAGGAAAAAGGAAAAATTTATCTAAGAATAGATGAATAAGACTAATACATTTGTATTAGAAATTGTGTAGTACAAATCTTTATAACATATTACAAAATTAGATACACCTAGTAATTTATGATAAGAGATACTAAGGTCTCACAAAAACCTAAGAAAGAAAAACACTAGAGATCAATAGATAGAGTATAGAAGAACAGCAAACAAGGATGGATTTCTAGTGTTATTTAACACATAGGTTGTGATACTATATGAAGGTGTTTGATCATTCCACAGTATATACTTATTTACATGAGAAAAAATCCTAAGGAAGGTTAAGCTCACTAAAAATTAGTGAGACAACACAAGATCATGATATGATATGAGGCAGACATCTGGACATCCTGCAAATACCTGTACAGTTCAGAGGTATGGTGCATACACAGGGTAGCATAAAGCATGTGTGTCCACATACCTTGCATATGTTGTTACATTACATGATGTACACTGACACATGCACGTACGTGGGATATACTGGCCATATGTTCAGTACTGACTTACCAGGCAACTCCAGACTCATTGGTTGGGAGACACCCACCTCCACGATGGCAGCTAGTGTTTGTGGGGGCTGTTCCGAGGGTGTTCCCAGACTGGCCAGTAGCTTCTCTATATGTGTGAGTGGAAGCTGGGTTGGTGGCCCACCACCTGTTCCACCTTGTTCCCTGGCAATTGCAGTGGCACGCTGTTTTGCATAATGTATCAGGTCCGTGCAGTGTCTGCGCACCTGCTGGTAGGTGCGGTTGTGGCCACCCACTTCGTTGACCCTCCTGCGAAGATCCTGCCACAGCTGTGCATGCTGTGGCACATGGCTAAATAACACCTTGTAGTTCTCATGGAGGTACAGGATTACGACATCATCCTCCTGTCGGCTGTATGCTGGTAGGCGTGTACGTGGCATTATCTGTAAGACATGATGAAGGTGACAGGTCACATTTACAGACATGTACAGTGATACTGCTGCACATACATTTCTAGTACATCTGCACAGTTATCTTTGCAAATCAACATGACACTAACAAGACTGGCATGTATGTGTCACACACATGTAACACCCAGTATGCATTGAATATCATCCCCATATATGTGTGTCACCTCATTAGTGTTCCTACTGCATGTGACGTCTGTCTCCATGTGGGCATGTCTGTTTGCCTGCACTGGTGTTCTTACCTATCTACACATGCCTGATGTATCCACGGTAATGATGTTGACCTTGATGCTGTGGATATGTCACATATCAACACAAACACAGCCTTACTGGACTTGGGCAGTGACAATGCACCAAGTATGCATGGAAACCTGTACATGCATCTGTTTTGCCATAGACATCTACACTGCACTGTACAGCTGTTCAACATCTTGCCATGGATCGCCTGTGTTGCACATGTGATAGATATGGGACAATGGCTATTCGGATGTCATTCGAAGATAAGGTTATCGGCTATAGCATGTATGGGCTGGGTTTCCTAGCTGTATCCAACACCCATTATGCCATCGCGAGGGGCATCAGTGACACATTACTGATCCAGATAGATGATACTACATCTACCATACGGCCATCACACCATGTATGACAGGGATGATATGTGCAGCTATGTGGACAGGGCTGCATGGTATGGTGGGAGTATGTCACAGGTATGGCACAGGGATCTGTCCAGCATGTGGCCATCCTAGTCGCAGGATGGTGGTTGTCCATGATGTATGTCTTTCAGATCAGGCTATGGACATGTAGCATGTCTAACAGCATAGTGTGGCATATGTCTGTATGCAAGGTGGATAGAATACTGGAGGTGAGTATTGCGGAGGCTGGTATCAGCCATCCACGCATGGGCCCTACCCCTGGAGGGTGATGTGTATTCCAATATTGGTCACATGGGTGCTGTGTATGCCTGTACAATGATCTCCGTGCTCATGGATACCACCCTGTCATGTCATGGGTACCTCGGATGACTACCTAAAGGGCCAGGGAGACGTCTCCAGCTCAGGGAGGTGTACTACACTACACCATCCCTAACACAGTGTCCATACTGTTGACCACAGCCTAGGTGTTTCTTAATGGGTACGGGGGTATTCCACTAGTGGTGTCATTGCTGATATCATCCACCAGAATGTGCACATATGTCACACACATCACACACGCAGCCCATTCTGTATGTTGTTCACAACACTGTGACAACTATTGCCCATAGGTCATGGCCATTCACATCCTCACATACACAGATGGCTGACATTTGTCTGTGTGGTATGGGCTACAATGCGGGTGGGGTACAACACATTAACCCTGGTTTACTGTAGCTGACACCGTGTGATATGCACATGTCACTGTAGCATCTTTAGTAGTTGTGAGTCTGTCAACAGGCCACTAGTAGAACACTCCTGTGACATACAAAGGCATTTGTAGCCAAACATCCGTACTGTCTTGTACATCTGTACTGCTAACATCTACATTGATAATGGTTCATGGAATTGCAGACCATACCCGGCAGTGTTCTGATGCGGTGCCACTAATCATGACTGTTGTCAACACTTGTGGGTTGATATTATCCAACACCCTATCTGTAATGTATGGGCATGCTCGGCACTTGTTCAGAGCTTCTTGGCACGTTATGACCTACTGCTTAGTTTAGCACCCATTTCACACCAGTCCTCACAGGTACACTGTCTGTCCATACATTTCCAGCTTGATAACTGTACAACAGCTGTCATACACACATCACTCACATACCTCGTGAGACATGGTGGTTTATACGGCGTGTCCACCTGGCACATACCACTTATATACAGGCATATCCAACTGGCACGTACCAGTGCTATTGCCTGTCACTATGATAACTATGTTGTACATGTGGCAATAGAGCTATTCTCATGTACACAGTCAATGCACACCTCCCAACATACAACAGTACAGCCTGTGGGGGATGCACATATGCAGCCCTGCTGGGGGTTATACTGTCACCAACCCTGACTGCACCTGACAGTCATGTAGGGATGTGCAACTTTGGCAATGCACCCCACACATCACATAGTCCCACATGATCCCCACCACAGGCCACACATACAGAGACACCTTGTGCAGTACCCCTCCATACTCTGTGTGGGCACCAATTATAGCCCACATCACCAAACACAACCACACCAACCTATAGCCCACAGACACTTGTGCCCATCACATACAGCCAATAGGGTGTCATAACATACACAACACACCTGTCTTAGGTGACTGTCGGCAGTCACACTGCTGTTCCACTCAGCAGGCTACACAAGGCGATAGTCACTTACATTCTGCTGTCAAGTAACTGGTTCTGCAACATAACCTATGCACACATGCCACAAGTCAGCAGGTACGATGTGACTCATCTTCCATGTTTGTGTGACTGAAGTTGTATCTCAGGGCACAGACTACATGTGCAGTGATATGCAATAGCCCACCAGTGTTGTAGCCCTGCTGGTGTGGTCCAAGCCCTGGGAAGCATTTTGCAGTCATCTGGACCTGTTACCACTGTACTACGAATGACTGTGTCACTCCCAACAGTTGTCCATGCTTCTGCTGTCATTCCACAGGTGTCTAGTATACGTCCCCTTTGACAGACCCGGTCAAACAACATGATGCTGTGGCACAGTTGACCTGCACCTGTCAGCCCTGGGAGTACGGATCACATGTTGAACTCTTGCTGCTTTTATACTGCCTGTCTTGCACAGTGTCCAATAACAGTCACCACCAGAATGGGAACTGGCTAGCGAAGCATGTGGTCATGTCACACAATGCTTGACATCATCCTCTGTGACGCACGCAGGCAAGGCACACCTGATACTGCACCACTTCAATATCTCTGCAGTGACTGGGACCTGCCTCTTGGCTCTGCTGAGCACACCTGCAATGACTGGTTATAACAAACCGTATCTCTCAGGCATGTACCTGGACTGGCACACCCATGGCTGAGGTGTCCCCATATTCTACTATGTTGTACACACTTCCCGGCTGGTTACTTAGCACAATGCATCACAGGTGATCCACATGCATATAACTCTGTCCGGAACTACTGCTGCTACTAATGTGAGACTGACAGTAACCCACACTTAACTGTGATAGCCGCACATGTACTGACACATTAGGCATACACTGTGCATGAGTCATAACCTCCGCTCGGCTGGTTCAACCCATACACCACCTCCAAGACCAACAGTATCCTTGACATGGACACTACCAACATGTGACTGCTGTTCCACACCTGGGGTTATCCCCTCATTGGTGGAATCCGAACATATGCTACTCACCCTTGTTAGCCACATACTGGCACCACACACTTCACGGCATACACAGTAGATGAGTACTACAACACCAACTACAGATGTCGTATGACAGTGGTAGTTGTTGTCGTGACACACGTGCAGGTGGACAATGCACATGCAAACGCTGAGACATACCCCAGTGCACTTCATTAGCATGTACACGACAATATGGTTCATGCTATTCCACACAGAGCCATGATGGTACACACCAGATTACAGACGACACTCTGGGGGTACGGTCCCAAGGACATACTTTACAACAACAGGTGGGGGCTGTTACACAGTGGTGTACATTCCCATGGGTGGGGTAACTCACTGGTCAGCCTCGGTAGGGCCACAGGATCCCTCATCACATAATCCATAACTAGCTATGTACACATTACTGTGACACATTCCGAGATGTACCACAAGACATTATGGTGGTATGTCAGTAGTCGTATGCAATACCCACATCTGCTCACACATACAACTGTCACTCTGGAACATGACAGTATTAGGTGATGTTGGCAACATGCTGTCTGATGGCTTCAATGCTAACATTACACCCTCTCACTCCCTACAGGGCCACATTCCTTGCAGGAACATTGCGGTGTACCTGCAGTCACACCTACACAGTACTGACCTGCACTGTATATGTCCTAGGACACAGGCCCCTTGTCACCATACAATATCCCAGGCTGTGATATCCACAGACCTCTGAACACTAGGACACCATATTCAGTAATAGCCTTGTACCAGACATTGTGGCCCCTGACTGGCACACAGCGACAGTAACACTCCACACAGGTGGTGCCACAATGCATGACTGGGACTATTGCCCTACACACCTCACTGGACTGTTATGCACGGCTATAGGGCACATCATCATGGACATCGTTCGCTGAGTCTTTGTTGTGCTCCAGTCCTTTGATGCCAGCTGGGTTGGTCTTGTTGGGGCGACAGCATGCCTCCTACACCTGTTGAACACCTTTCATACAGTCGCCAGAGTAGTTGATGATGACACGGGGGTCCACACGGCCCGCATTGTCCTCTCGCTGCCATTCAGCACCGTTCTCCATTCTGGTATTGACAACATACACATCTACCTGCATATCACAACATATGTCTCTGGATGTTATGCAAAGTGGCTAATGGATGGGACACACACACTGAGGGTGGCATACCATATCACATACTGCATTCCAGTTACACTTGGCATACCACAGTCCTCAGTCATGGGGCCCTCATGTTCGGTATATGCTTCCCTGAGGTGCAGGCTACCACTGAGGGGACTTCCCTGCCTAGCTTTACAGACCACTGCATACCCAGCGCCATTGTTGCTCCACCAGCTGATACAGACCCCATCCATATGGGTGTCACTGTGACGGATACCGATATGAACATCATGGCCTCTACCTGCATGACACTTGGTATGAACATCACCTTTGCAGTACACCATCCACCCACTGGTTATCACATAGGTGTTAGTCCCCTACATACATGTCGCATTGTACGTGTTTGTAAGACACATGTATGTTGCACACACTCCTGTGATTACCACATTGCCACTGTTGTGTGGATATCCTTCTACATGTCCATACATGTCTGTACTGGGTGTGTAGCTGGTACATAGGCACCCATTGTACCTCTGAACACCGGACTTATACACACATCCATGGGTACAACACCCCGCTTAGGGTGTACCTTACAAAACAGCTTTACATAACTCAGCATTAAAACGCCATGATGTTTATTGAGCTACGACTGTTAAAGTTTGCGGCTTATGTACAGACACCACGTCTGTACACATTTGCGGACTACATACTCAGGGGTGACCTCTGCTGCAAAGACAGGGCCCATGTCTGCAAATATGTTTATGGATATACTCCACATACACGACATACACAATAGCCACTATGACCATGATGCTCATGGATATGTGCACACACGCGACAGTGTGTGGCATGTGCTTGGGGGTTGCATTTCCAGACCGGACACTCACCATGCTTTGGGACATGATTCCTATGTACATCACGCATGGACAGTCAGTAGCAGTGTTCATGTGATACCTCGCTTGGTGGATGGTGGACACATGTACGCCAGGGATCACTGCAGTGGCTGTACTGTGCAGAGATGCAGGTTACACATGGCTCTTCTGTTCACAGGACACTACCCTAGAGAGGTGCCACTGGTGTGCACACTGTAGTTGTTGTTACACATAGACTTGCCAGACTGCATGGTACCCCACTATGAACCTGTGGAGCTATTACATGTCCTTTGTGCATGGTTACTGGTATAGCCCTTCCAGTTAGATTAGCTGTCATGCCATTACAATGTCCCATGACTACAGGCCATATGTATACTGTTATTGTACACGCCAATCATGTTCATGTTTGTCTGTCACATCTCTGCTGCTATTCTAGTATGGGAGTAATGTTTGCGTCCTTTGCAAATGCACAGAGTGGATTACATATTATTTATTTTATCATAACTGTTTATACATATATTAATTACATACTACTCACATCACTATACGGTACCTTTGTTATGCATCATATGCCTGTTCTCCTGTGTAGCATATCTGACATATCAATCTACTGTACTATACATTACACATGTTTTACATGGTATCCCATAATTCAAAGCATACTTGCACAGAGGGTCCACCTTAGACATGTCATTGACGTTATATGCCCATACACATGCGTACTGTTACAGTATATCTACATATACTATCCCCTGCTATGGCACGTACTTATTGGACATACCCTGCCACTGACGGCGGGTCGTATGACATTGTTCTGTTTAAAGCCGTCATGTTGCATCCCTTGTGGTGTCTGTGCTGTTTACCTTGTGGCCCACTGCTGGACGCACATCTTCTACAAGCATTAGTACGATCAGCAAGACATCACTACATAAATACCATTCCCCACTTTATGCATGGTGGACACTTTTAATTACTGCAAACCAGGCTATGCATACACTGACATAACTTAATACAGAACATACTATACATACAGTTGGTGTTCTACATACCTTGATATCGTTCTGGTGTTTCGTCTCTATCTCGCTCTTCTGTATCACTCTTTCAACTGTTTTACGGTATGAGCATACAGTTTGCATATCTGGCAAGTCATCCTTATATACGTCTATACCTGCAACATGTGGTTTACTGCCACTAATTGGTGGTCCAGTGTGACTAATTATGTGCACTTCAGCTGTGCAGCTACTCCATTCGCCATTTACGCGGCAACAGTGGGGTATAATTGAATTCTCCACTTGGGCGTTGGCCAGTTGCCCTGCCTTCGGGGAGACAGCCTGTATTGTGTTTTGTTGTGTGTAATTGCAACTGCTATGTGTAGAACCAAGTCTATTTTGGAGTCATGCCCCCCCGTGGATTGTGTGTGACGGCTTGAGTATGTGGTTCTACCTGTGACTGTACCTGTCATCCCACCCGTCTGATAAAGGACTATTGCAAACACCTGTAACATCGCCATTTGTTCCGTTATATGACAGATACAATTTTGCATGGTGCCTTTAAATGTGTCTCTCACAAGGTATGTTAATGGTTCAGCAGATGTAATTGACTAACCAGATGTTTGGGCTGTGGTTACGGTCTGTATTGCTATTGTTTCCAGTGTGGGGGATGTAGGCGGGTGTACATAGCATATACGGTTTTGTGGGGCTTGCATTTCTACGTAGTCCATATATATGTGTGTGGGCCCCTTCCCTAATTACAGTGCTATCACTTAATAGACTTCTGTTATGGGAATTTACTTTGGGCCGTTGTTAATTGGTTTCTATATGATATGCAGGTGAGGTTGATACTTCCATACCTCCAGATGTACGGTGATATGTGCAGGGATATTTGTAAATTACCACTATCCCGTGTATGTCTGTCCCAGATATTTGCAGTCATTGCAGTGGTGTTGGTGTCAGACCCTCTGTCACATGGCTTGCCACCTTTTCATATGGCCATAGTTGGACACTTGTGGGTCACAAAGTGGTGTTTACAGGCTGACATATGGCCACGGTCAGTACACAGGATAGCACATACTTTTATCCTCATTACATACCAATTGTTCTTGGTCCTTAACTACTTATCGGTTTGCATGTAACATTTCCGTTTCTTACATACAGGCATGAGTATTTCCTGCAACTATTGCATAATATTTGGGATATACTAATGTCCTACACTCTCGGAGAGTTGCCCTTTGTAGTGTTTCATATCAGGACACACCTGCCCAGGGGGGGGCTGTCCCTCCCAATGTGGGACAGGTGTTTACCGCATGCCTACGGCTAGCTATACCCGCACCTACCGTAATCATCTACCTCCGAGTTGCCACCTACAGACACATGATACGGACACACACACACACACACACACACACACACACACACACACACACTTTAGTCACACGGGAACACACATGGCACTCTCAACACACACATATGCAGGCTACATCACTCACAACCACAGTTGTACACGGTACCAACGTGGACCGCACCGCCGCCAGTGGTGACTACATGTCCTTACTATCATCATATTGCTCGCAGTTCTAATGTTCCAGTACTGTGTTCTTTCTGTCTTTCAGCCTCCTGGTTACGCGTGTCGGTGTGTGACACGTTCCATAGTTGGCGGTATCCTGTTTATTTGTACCTCAAAGGTGTTTTGAATGTCGTCGACCTATCTATATATTTGCAGATGTCAGTGACCCCTTGTATATCAACATATATCACACTATCGCCCTTTCTATCTGTATTATATATGTGTAGATATATATATATATATATCTATGTATATATATATATATATATATATATATATATATATATATATATATATATATATAAAAAAAAATATATATATATATATATATATATATATATATATACATATCTCGGACAGGGTGGTGACAGGCACGCCACTTTCATTGTGTGTTTGTCAGTGTATACTGTGTTTCCTGGACTCCACGCTTGTGTCGGTACCTGTCACATTACACACCTGCCATAGGTTAAGATTACCTCCCATCCCACTTTGCGAGGGACAGTCCCTCTTTGTGCAGTTGTGTCCTGTGAAATATTAGTGAACATAGCAAATGTCCTGCGACTTTGGGACAAACATATTCCCTATAGTTTATGTCATAGTTGCATAAAACACTTATTCTGTATCTGACCCACCTACATGTTACAGGACACGGAACACGTACCTGCAACCATTACTAGAATAAGCTTTTTATCTATGCAAAACACTGATGTTCTGGTTTTCATACTGGCCGGGTGTATGTGTCGTCCTGCAGACATCTGACGTATGTCCCACATTGGTCATTTGAACTGTGGCAACCCTACCGTACGTACATCTTGCCTAGCAATAGTGTTGGGTGATTGTATACATGAATGCCTGTTCCAGTCCTGGCAGTGGTCGTTTTACCCTTCAGAGCAGGTGCTATTTGTTCAGGGGTGACTAATGCCAGTGTCACCTGTTGTGTACATCATTGACCGTGATCTTCACAGTGGTCGGTGACGCTTAGCCCTGTTTCACGCATATCCGTATAGTCATATTTAAACATCGCTTACCAGCTGTGGGCAATGCTTATTCCCGCTAACGTGTGCTACACATATTCTGATGACCTATATCCGGAATGCATTACCCCTGCCGTCGGGATTACGTTACATCCCTTGCGGGACATGGGACTGGGAACATGCACGACAGTCACTGCATGTACCACTTGAACATTTGGGGGTTGTACACGAATTATGTCATTTTGTATGTGCAGTACACTGCAGCAGTTACTCCACACTACACTCACATGGATAACTCTGTTAGTTTACAAATTGATGGGTCCAGTTATTGGTATGTCCATGTGATGTTTACTGGCTGTACTCCGGCATTGGGTATGTTTATCACAATTAGCTACACCCAATAATTTGCTACACCTTCATATGACCATGGATGCAGCATGCTGGGGTGACGAATACCTGTCATGGGTACATCCCCTGCCTTGACACAACATCCATGATTACATTTTGTGGAGCCCCTCAGTAATGCAGCGGGTAATCCGTGATGAGTGTGTGTAGGACAGTGCTTACACACATGGGCTCCCATGATTCCCTCTGCTCCAGTAAGCGACAGTTGCTTACTCGATGTTGTGGCAACGGGAGTCACTGTTTGCCCCGTTTGGTGTTTTTCCTCTGACAATCGGGCGTGTACCTACCGATGTACCTGAGAACCTATAGACACAGCACCGACAGATGCTGATAGGCACATCTACTGTTCAGGTGTTGACATTTCCGTGTTCCAATGGTTGTTGCGTGTACAATGTTTGAGGGCTGCCTATGTAGGATTCCACAGTGGCCACCTATACATCACAATTTACAGGTAGTCGTGTTTGTGTGCCATCCATGTTACTGTGTGTGCAAGTGGGGAGGGGTGTCAGTCCATAGGAGCCTACACTGTCAAGGTATGTGCTATACGTTCCCTCTTTGCCAAGGTGTAGGCATATTGGGCAAGCCTCCGTCTGCCTACTGGGGCTGGCACAGTGTGTCCGTGGTCTGGATCCCTCTGTGCCTGTGTTGGCCTTGGCAATTGCGGTGGGCTGTGAGGCCCTCCCCCATTTTGACCCTGCTGCAGCTGTTTCTGCAGGATCATATTATGTAGCATGGCACATACTATGAAGATGTGGGCACACATGCCTGGAGAGTACTGCAAGGCTCCACCAGATGTGTCCAAGAACCGGAACCGTGATTTCAGCATCCCGAACACACGCTCTATGATGATTATGGTTTGTGCATGTGCCTCATTATGGCGTTCTTGCATTGGTGTGTGTGCATTTCTGATGGGAGTCATCATCCATGGCTCCAATGCATAGCCAGCATCCCCCACAAGGTGGCCTTGTGGGATGTCCCCCCTGACAAATACCTGATACAGCTGTGAGGCATGCCAGATATGGGAGTCGTGGTAGCTTCCATGGCTGCCAGCACACACATCCATGATAATGCCCTGGGCATTGCACACAACCTGGCAGTTGACGGAGTGGAATCCCTTGTGGTTTATGTAGCGCCTACCATACTCTCTGGGTGGTGACTTGATTTGTATGTGCGTGCAGTCTATCGTGCCCAGTACCTCCGGGTAGTTTGCCACACAGTGGAAGTGACACATATTGCTGGCCAACTCCTCCTGAGATCAGGGGAAGTATATATGCTCATTGGCATGTGGTAACATGGCATCCAGGAACTGGTGTAGTACCCTGGATGCCGATGCCTGTGAGATCCCCATTATATCTCCAGTTGGCCTTTGAAAGGTACCTGTGGCTAGTATTCGCAAGCTTACACATACCTTCGTGTCCACTGGGATGGGTTCCCCTCTGTTGTTTCTGGTTCTCAGGCGTGGCCGGCATAGCTCTACTATTTGCTGTAAGATGTCCCTGTCCACCCTGTAATGCTCTACTATCTCCAGATCATGTAGCCCCTGGTAGGTTACCCTTGGTCTGAACACTCTTCTCCTCCTCCGAGGCCTACGGTGGTTGTCGGCATCATCCTCCACAACACCATCGGTCTGTAATACATGCTGATGAATCACAGCTATGGCAGCTCCCAACATGTACATTTTAAAAGTTCCCCGTCTGTTTACACCTATGGTGCAGTGTTTGGGAATACACAGGTGTGTGTTGGGTGCTTTCACACTTTATACTGTTTTGCTGTGAACACTGATGATGTCATAGGGTGTGTATGTGCGATCTTGGCTACAGGGTATCTTCTGTGTTTTATTAACAGAACCACTATTGTACTGTCTTTGGTGTTGCATTACATTTGGATGCCGTGAATTACCTCCTGCCCTTCCATTTACATTTGTGCACGTTACACCTACCATTTGCTGGCATGCATCCAGCTGCCTGCTTTCATTTGTACTTTCCTTGACCTGGCTTATCTTGCGTAATGTGTGCTATTGTCGATCTACTGTGGGTTTGCTTTGCTCTGCTATGACAGTTCTCCTATCTTTGCATTCCAGGTCCTCCCCTCCTTTCTTTGCAATCCTATGCCTCCCCTATCCTGTTTTGCAGGTTTCTGCATGAAGGCTTGTCTACTGCCATTGATTGGCCACCGTGAGTTGATTGGTGTTAATTGCTCATTAGTACGCCAATTACCCTGCTTTGGCATTTCCTTCTTTTCTTCCCCTGACCTTCCTGTTTGTGCTATTGTTCGCGGCGCGTGCATCCGCTTACCGGGTTTCGGGCACGATTTCATCCCTGTACACATTCGCTTTCGGGCACCATGTGTGCTCTCAGCTAAACATTTCTATACCTTCCTCCCCACCCCTGTCCTGCAGCTTTGCTTAGCAACGGCCAGGGCAGATTTGCATTGCTCCAATGTGCTTACTGATACGGTGGCACACACCTCTGCTGATGTCATGTATCACCTCTGATACACTCCTCGGTGTTATAGCGCTGCACCGTCAGGTACATCCTTAATTTGATGGGACGTTTGCGATTCAGTATTACCTGCCTCATTTGCATGGCATTGACTACTAATTCATAGTTACAGCGCAGGACACTGTCGCGGGCCCTTGGCAACCCTTGCGCCTTGCTTGTGGTGTGCCATGCCTACCATTGAATATTATGGTGCAATCCTGATTTGTCTTTCATTACGATTTTATGACATTTGTATATATTTCCTTTGTATTCCTGTTTGCACACACATGCCCTGCGGTTGTACTGTGCATTACTGTGGACATGACATTAAATGTTGTTTTTTAGGTGTTGTACATCTTTTCTTGTGCCACTGGCTGTGTATTTCGCCATTGGCATATGTTAACTTTGTAATACATGAGTCTGGTCCGCTTCCATAACTCCGATGTTCTGTTTGGGAAAATGTAAACCATGTTTTTTGGTTTACATTTCCATGGGCTTGCGCTATGCCTGCACCGCTTCGTGAATCACTGTATGCCTTCATTAGCATGGTGCGACACTGCGCATGGGGTGATTTGCATACCTATGCCGAGGGCTGCGTAGATCTGGTTTACGCCGGTAGTGCACATGGAGTTGGTTTGTACCTGAATCACTCGGCGGACATATTTGGCATTGTCCCGCATACGCTACGCCTGCGCCTGGTGCAGGCTTCATGAATCCGGGGGTAAATCTCTTGAGGTTTATATCACAAAACATTTACCATATTGTCCCATACAATGTATCTGTCTATTACAGTCTCATTTTTTATTCTTATTCTCACAGTTGGCCTTCTCTTCTTAAAATAAATAAATAAATAACTGTTTTTCTTATAGTTTGTTGTGTCTCCACATTTTACCTGCTGTCATTGCTGGGTAAGTTTTAACTGATGCATTCTCTGCTGCAATATCACCTGGTTCCTTCTCCACATTACCATCCTAAGCACTTCCAAAAAAGTTATCTGCCACCTTACCCCATGAAACAGCAGAACCGTCACCCGAATATTCCTCTTTAATTGTCTTTAACAGATCATCATCTCCAAGCACTCCTGACACCAATTTTATTATCTGTACCACTCTAATGGACTCATTTCATTTTCCATTGAGATGGCTAATAACTGCTCTTTTGTCATATCCATTACACAGGCATTTTTATCTACATTCCAGTTCTCCATATCAAGCAATTATTTCTTCATTTTTTTTGTTTTCCACCTCCAAACTCTCCATAGCTTTTCTCTTCTCCTCCATGCTGCTGCTTCTCTTAAATATCTTCCTTGCTGCTGAAGCATCTTTCCAGTGCCATCTAGCAGTTCCAAAGAAAAAGAGTAAAATTCCCTGATACCCTGGCCGATTTTCCCCAAGTACTAGAAATATCACCTCCAGTCTCCCCTGAAAATAAACCAATAGCCTAGTGGCAGTAACTCAGTTAAATGATAAATAAATAAATAAATAATTTTTTGCTCCCACTATGTGCTTGGTTTTGCATTTGTGTGCATGGAAGGCCCTAATCTCCATCCTCTCTTACTGCTATTAATTTTTATTTTTTTATTTATCCTGCTCCCTCTTTCACCTGTTACATGCCTCCATAACATGATTTGTGTCTCTTTGATTTGGACAGAAGGAACTTATCATAACTGAAATATTCTTCACTAAGTGAATGCATTAATTCTTCCTGTCAAGGTGTTTAACCTACATCCCTCTGTTTGCAACTACTGTGAAATATGAGTTTGTCCTCTTTTAACAGTATTTTCTATTGCAAGTTGTATAGCATGATATACGTTTAGGCCTAAAGAGATGGTTCTTTCCACGCGTAGAATCTGACCACATGGACTTTTCCATTTTTTTCATCCTTACTTTGATCGTTGCAGTTTTATCAGTGTTGCATGTCAGTCCAAAAGCCGTAGCAAATTCATGGGATGTCTTCAGTACAATAAGCAATGTTCTATCAATATTCTCTGCTATGAGTATGCAATCATCTGCATACAGTCTGAACCAGGCCTTTTTACTCTCTTGGTTGAATAGTTCTTTTAGCTGTTTTTTGAAACCATACTTTCAGCTCCTCTGCCACTAGTAAAAGATATATGGTGACAGGGAATAGCCTTGTCTGGTGCCCCTCTGAGTCCTCCTTACTGAGGAAGGTGAACCATTTACTAAGATATCAAATGTGGAACAGGCATTCATTAGTTTAACTCAACCCTGAAATGAGCTTCATTTTTGTCATAGTCTCAAAAGAAGAATTTACAGTCCACTGTGCTAAAAGTCTTACAGATATCAAATAAATCAATTTATGCTATACTACTTTTTTTTTTTGTTTTGTTTTACTATAAAGTCTGCAAAGGTCCACTGTAGCTTGTCTACTTTTAACTAACCCACTCTCCCTCAAACTAATTTTCTTTGGGAGCATCCTAACTGTTTGCGAGTATATTAGCTAATATTTCAGTATCAAAATTTATCATGGATATAGGTCAGAAATCATCTGGTAAGACATGTGCCCTATGGACTTTGATAATATTATTCTTGTAGATCCTTCCAGTACAGGAAGGTGGTTTAGGAGTACCTTATTTGAAGGGATATTTATTTATTTTACATTTGTTAACCGGGAAAGTCTGACTGAGCTAAAACTAGCCCATTTTCAGCAGAGGCTAGGGGAGAAAAGCTCCAAAAATACTATACAGTAAAGTTAGAATTAAAAATTACAGATGCAAATATACAAACAAATTACAGAAGCATATTCAAATAAGCTGATAGGTGTAAACAACATTAGATAATTATTATGTATTTACATATCATAATAATATGCAGGAAATATGAGAAGAGATATAAACACAGTCATAAAGTACTATGTTAGAGCTACACAGTTAAGGCTCATATACATAACACAAGTAGGTGTTTATAATTCAAAATGGAAATGGATGATAATGAAGAAGTGGAAAGTTCAAGAAACAGAGAGAGAAAGAGAGTGGGGTTTGGGATGCAAATCCTTAAGGATAATAATAACAGCCATACAGAATATTATATTCACGAAGTAGCAGAAAGTATTCTAAGAACTAAGCCAACACAGAAATGGAGAAAGGAGATTTTGCCAATAGGGATGACTGCAAGGAGGCATACAGAAAATAGACAAGAGGGGGCTGGAATTTACTGGAGAAAATTGGGAAAATAACCAGGCAAATAACTAGAGAGGGAAAGGTAATAGAGTGGGATGAGGGCAAGAGGATGTTTGGACTGCAGGCTAGAGACTGCCTTCTGTACCAGGGATTAATGTCAGATTATAGGAAAAGAGAAAGGGGTAGGGGAATCTTTATTGAAAGACTTGCTCTGGTAGAGTTTGTAGTTGAATCTAGAACAAAAGCTGCTGGTAAAAAAGGAATAATTAAGAGGGTATATAAAATATTGCATAATAACTTTAAGAATCAATCAGTGGAAGTTAGAAAAGCTTGGGACTGGAGAGTGGAAAAGCAGTTTACAAGTGAACAGTGAGAGGACATATGTATAGCTCCCAAGAATGCAACAAAGACCAGAAGGTTTAGGATCTTTGCATGGAAGTGTTTGCACAGCGTTTTTTTTTTAATCCAAAGCAGACTTCACAGAATTTTTCCTCATGTCAGCAGCAAATGTTGGAGGTGTAATGAGGAAGAAAGAGGTAACTGGGAATGTATGCTTGGGAGTGTAATGAGTTGGCAGATTTTAAAAATTCCCTACAGAGCACTCTGTCAGAAATATTGGCTGAGCAAATGGGTGTAACTAAGGAACTCATTGTTTTGGACTGGGACACAATGTCTGAATTGCCTAGACATAGTAAGGTTTTATGAACTTTAACTCTGTTGGCTGCGAAAAAGCAATTGCTAGAAAGTGGAAATCAAAGTCTAAGCCGACTGTATTTAAAGCAATGAATATTAAATGAATATGAATATTAAAAAAATGTTAAAAGAACTGGAAGAGGGATCTTTAGAGAATGGAAGGATCAAATTACAGTAGACTCCCTCTTATCTGGTCTTGCTGGGACTGGTCCTTAGGCTGGATAAATGAATTGCTGGTTAATCAGAAAATGCATACAAAATAGCATATATATGTTATAAATCATCTAGAATAACAGAATTTGTGTTAGTATGCATTTTTCTAATGAATATGAAGTCTAACAGTCAAATGTCTGTCATTATTTAGCCCAGAGGAGGTGAAGTGTTGTTCTTCTCTGTTGCCTTTTGCTAGGGCGATGGCAGAAATGTGATGGCTGGTTAAAGAGAGGCTGGATAAGAGTAAAAGGGAGTCTACTGTACCTAAAAATAAATGGAAACTATGGGAATAATACATCTGGAATGATGTTCAGGAGGAGTAGGATGACGAGTGAGGTTTAAGGCAAGAATTCAACAATTTATGTAATGTTGGGCTGATGCTAATTGCAGAGAAAGCAAAGAAAGAAGAAAAGGAATCATGTATAATGTATAATGTTTGTAAATGGAAAAATGTTAACATAGTTTGTTTACTTTTCTTTTACTGTATGTTTGCCTATGTCTTAAGAGATATTTTAATAAAGATGTTTAAAAAAAACATTAGGAAGAATTCCCCCCCCCCAAAAAAATATATATATTCTTGTATGTTGTATAAATGGTGGCATTTCTTGGGTAGACAACATGGAGTTGGATAAGGTAGTCAGTCTACTGTTTCTAGCTCCTCTTTCATGATTGGTGCATTTAACCTGTTCCTATTAACCTTTGCCAGTATCTTCCTGGTTCCTACCCATATTTTCTGTGGAACCAGCTCCTCACCTCTTCCAATACTTCCCTGGTATAAACCTTTATGTAGTGATCTCTGCTCATACGTCTTATGATTTGGGCCTGTCAATACCCCTCCTTCTCTACCTTTTAACACTGATACATATAACACCCATCACCTTTCTATTATATTATATTATATTGTCCTATATTGCTTCTTTAGCTTTTGCTTCTAACTTATGTTTCCTGTCCACTGTTCGCCACTGATAATAATAACCCCATCTCCAAAGAATGGTGCAGCTGTGTAAACTTGGGGTAGTTATTCTTAGTGCAATCGATGCATGGGCTGAAATTTCCTGTTACAGATTTCAAAGTCCATGACTTGTTCCAAATCTTTCTTGTTAACCCTGCAAAAAATCTAATTTTCTCCCCTGAAGAAAATATATACCCCAGTTGGGATCCATGTAGATGCCACCCAATGTCCACTCATTCATGACTGTCTAACTTTCTTTTTAGATATTGCTTAACTTTATTGTGGTAATCCCTCCCCATAGTCTGTCCAAGTCAGAATCAAAAATACTTTATTGATCCAGCAGGAAGTAGCTTATGTTACAACTGTACAGATAAACATAGACACAACATAGACCAAACACATATGTTACATAATTAGATATGACAGATAAGTCTAGTACTTATGTATTAACACAACAAAGACCTATTTCTGTCATAATTTATCAAATAATGTCAATGCAGTAAAAACATGTGTTAACTGATTTCTGTATTTTCTTACTATGCAACTTGTTAACTTATTAAAACCACAGAAGATAATAATCCACTTTATTGACACACATCTTTTTACTGCATTGACATTATTTGAGGAATTCTGAAAGAACTTTGTCCTGGTTGCGTTAATAATGCACATTTGTCACACCTAAATAGAAACTGCAGCACATATGCAAAACATTTCTAGATGCAAGCCAGGGTGCTGTAGCTTCATTCAGTCACACGTCTTCCTCCTCTCTATAATCTTTCCAGTGGCAATGAGTACATGTAGGACCTTTCAGGAAGCAGTAATCCAGTCAGTGTATAAATAGTGTCATACCTCTGGACTCTAAAGAGATAACTGTGCTGCAAAATCGCATTAGCTTTTCAAAATGTCAGGAAAATCTAAAGGAAAAACTGTAACACTCTTGAGATATTGTCGAGCACCTGCAAAAAAATCGCAGAACCGATATTAATGATTAAAAAAAAATGTACTACAGTCACAAACCAAGTACATGCAGTTCAAAGCCCCCCACGTACCCATCACAGTACAAGTAAATGCAATGCCATTTCAGCAGTCATTTCTCCCTATACTATGTCATTTACAAGTGCTGCATTTATGTGTAAGTTTATTTCACGAATTATGAAAAATTCAGTCCTGGTTGCATTAATATGTAAGTACCATAAGTCCTTGTCTATTGCAACATGGGAGACCTTTCCTAACAGCTGCATAAAATCATCTGGTATTGTTTCATCCCATATGAAGCAAAAACTCCAGAAAAAAAATACAGGTCAACCACATTAGGGGCATAAATGCTCCCTATTGCAAATTTCATATTTTCTAACATGTTTGTCCAGATATTACATCTACCTTTTTTGCTGAGCTTGATTTCTTCAGAGTGAACTGTAAACATTTTGCTGAAGAGAATTCACATTCCCCTTTTATCTTCCCTGGATTGTGTTCCATGTCTACTTCACAGAAGTCTCCATTTCTTAACTTGTGTGTGTCCTTAATTTTTAATTTGGTTTCCTGAAGTAACACAATTTGCCCTTTTGCTCTCTCTCCATCTTTTGTAAGATATGTTCCCTGTTAATTGGAGTAGAACACCCCCCATATCCCATTAAATAATCCTGTGAATGTGCTTCACCTGCCTAAACTATTTTTGTGTCACCAAGATCCTATGCTTTGTCTGCTGCTAAGCATTATCCTGCCTACTGCTTGTTTCCTCCTTCCCAGAAATCCTTTCTTGAGCTCATCAACTTGGACTGAAATCAAGGTTCATTTGGCAAGTAATAATGTCTGCCTATGCCCAGCTAAGAGACAGCTGTGCGGTTTTAAGAATAAGATGACTCATAACACCCCCCACACCGACCTTAACTGCCTAACATTGGGAGAATAATTTAGTCATCCTTTTAGCAGTGCCATTAGAATCTACCCATGTATTCTAACATGTAAACCTCCTTTAACCATGTAAGGCCTAACCGATTCATAAATCTTATATACAACTTCAACCCATAAACATATATTACAAACTGGTAAATGCACTGTCCATGTCACAATGAAGAGAGTGCTTTTGAGAGAGTATTTGCTGGGATATCTTTAATGCTCCCAGGATCTTCTTGGTTGGTTGCAGCACTCAATAACATAAATAAAAGCATACATGAAGCAGCATTCACTCCCCATGTTCATTCATGACCCTTACATTTTGTTATGTAGTTCAGCTACACAAAAGTGCAATTGTAACTGTTATGCAGTAAGGAAAGACAACACCCTTTCATCCCTCATGCATATCAGATAACTGATACTTTTGATCAAAATCATGCCCAGTTATACAAATATTGTTAGTGTAACATAACACTACTTATCTGATGCCTAAAATACAGAGCCTTCATCCAAATGCTTCCACCCCCATAGCTGCATAGAAAAAAGGAGAGTATAAATGTGTACATTTCTGTAAATCCTCTCACATCGCTTAAAACATCCTGTTGGTTGCTAAAATATATATAAATAACACAGCTTCTAATGTTCAGTACTCCTTATTCATTAGATTAATTTACATTCTTCTCTTAACGCTTATGCATTGTCCTTTGTATTGTGGTAAAATGGCAGTCTCTCCGGATTGTCTAGTAGATTTAATCCTTGTGAAGACTACCTAAAATCTAGTGTTTTTAGTCCAGCAGTACTCATCCTGTGAAGTCAAATCTCCTGTTATTTCTGATCTCCATTGCTGTAAATTAGAATTCCTGGTTTGATCTCATCTGCTACTTGTTACTGTTCCTGTCTTTCTTCTCCCTGCAATCCATTTTGGCCTCTGGATTATCTGTTTTGGGTCCTACCTCTTTGGTTGTCTCTTCCTCTTTCCTGCTGTGTCACACTGGTTTCTGCTCTGATGCTGCCACTGACTCTAGTTTT